>NW_027472174.1:0-71708 GCF_965638725.1 Aptenodytes patagonicus | reverse complement strand
TAGGAAGCTCAGTAGTGCCAGTGCTTGTGGGGCTGTGGAAGGGCTGCCTAGGGCAGGTGATGGCCAGCGAGAGCTTTCAGTGCTAGCCCCTTTGCGTTGTGGGGAGCAGTGGCTGGACGTTTTGAATTTCGGAGCTGGGCTGTGGCTGTGCCGAGAAGGAACGTCCCCACTGTGCTGTGGCTAGGAAGCTCAGAGCGCCAGTGCTTGTGGGGCTGTGGAAGGGCTGCCTAGGGCAGGTGATGGCCAGCAAGAGCTTTCAGTGCTAGCCCCTTTGGTGTGGGAGCAGTGGCTGGACGTTTTGAATTTCGGAGCTGGGCTGTGGCTGTGCCGAGAAGGAACGTCCCCACTGTGCTGTGGCTAGGAAGCTCAGAGCGCCAGTGCTTGTGGGGCTGTGGAAGGGCTGCCTAGGGCAGGTGATGGCCAGCAAGAGCTTTCAGTGCTAGCCCCTTTGGTGTGGGAGCAGTGGCTGGACGTTTTGAATTTCGGAGCTGGGCTGTGGCTGTGCCGAGAAGGAACGTCCCCACTGTGCTGTGGCTAGGAAGCTCAGAGCGCCAGTGCTTGTGGGGCTGTGGAAGGGCTGCCTAGGGCAGGTGATGGCCAGCAAGAGCTTTCAGTGCTAGCCCCTTTGGTGTGGGAGCAGTGGCTGGACGTTTTGAATTTCGGAGCTGGGCTGTGGCTGTGCCGAGAAGGAACGTCCCCACTGTGCTGTGGCTAGGAAGCTCAGAGCGCCAGTGCTTGTGGGGCTGTGGAAGGGCTGCCTAGGGCAGGTGATGGCCAGCAAGAGCTTTCAGTGCTAGCCCCTTTGGTGTGGGAGCAGTGGCTGGACGTTTTGAATTTCGGAGCTGGGCTGTGGCTGTGCCGAGAAGGAACGTCCCCACTGTGCTGTGGCTAGGAAGCTCAGAGCGCCAGTGCTTGTGGGGCTGTGGAAGGGCTGCCTAGGGCAGGTGATGGCCAGCAAGAGCTTTCAGTGCTAGCCCCTTTGGTGTGGGAGCAGTGGCTGGACGTTTTGAATTTCGGAGCTGGGCTGTGGCTGTGCCGAGAAGGAACGTCCCCACTGTGCTGTGGCTAGGAAGCTCAGAGCGCCAGTGCTTGTGGGGCTGTGGAAGGGCTGCCTAGGGCAGGTGCTGGCCAGCAAGAGCTTTCAGTGCTAGCCCCTTTGGTGTGGGAGCAGTGGCTGGACGTTTTGAATTTGGGAGCTGGGCTGTGGCTGTGCCGAGAAGGAACGTCCCCACTGTGCTGTGGCTAGGAAGCTCAGAGCGCCAGTGCTTGTGGGGCTGTGGAAGGGCTGCCTAGGGCAGGTGATGGCCAGCAAGAGCTTTCAGTGCTAGCCCCTTTGGTGTGGGAGCAGTGGCTGGACGTTTTGAATTTCGGAGCTGGGCTGTGGCTGTGCCGAGAAGGAACGTCCCCACTGTGCTGTGGCTAGGAAGCTCAGAGCGCCAGTGCTTGTGGGGCTGTGGAAGGGCTGCCTAGGGAAGGTGCTGGCCAGCAAGAGCTTTCAGTGCTAGCCCCTTTGGTGTGGGAGCAGTGGCTGGACGTTTTGAATTTCGGAGCTGGGCTCTGGCTGTGCCGAGAAGGAACGTCCCCACTGTGCTGTGACTAGGAAGCTCAGAGTGCCAGTGCTTGTGGGGCTGTGGAAGGGCTGCCTAGGGAAGGTGATGGCCAGCAAGAGCTTTCAGTGCTAGCCCCTTTGGTGTGGGAGCAGTGGCTGGACGTTTCGAATTTCGGAGCTGGGCTCTGGCTGTGCCGAGAAGGAACGTCCCCACTGTGCTGTGACTAGGAAGCTCAGAGCGCCAGTGCTTGTGGGGCTGTGGAAGGGCTGCCTAGGGCAGGTGATGGCAGCAAGAGCTTTCAGTGCTAGCCCCTTTGGTGTGGGAGCAGTGGCTGGACGTTTCGAATTTCGGAGCTGGGCTGTGGCTGTGCCGAGAAGGAACGTCCCCACTGTGCTGTGGCTAGGAAGCTCAGAGCGCCAGTGCTTGTGGGGCTGTGGAAGGGCTGCCTAGGGAAGGTAATGGCCAGCAAGAGCTTTCAGTGCTAGCCCCTTTGGTGTAGGAGCAGTGGCTGGACGTTTTGAATTTCGGAGCTGGGCTGTGGCTGTGCTGAGAAGGAACGTCCCCACTGTGCTGTGGCTAGGAAGCTCAGAGCGCCAGTGCTTGTGGGGCTGTGGAAGGGCTGCCTAGGGCAGGTGATGGCCAGCAAGAGCTTTCAGTGCTAGCCCCTTTGGTGTGGGAGCAGTGGCTGGACGTTTCGAATTTCGGAGCTGGGCTGTGGCTGTGCCGAGAAGGAACGTCCCCACTGTGCTGTGGCTAGGAAGCTCAGAGCGCCAGTGCTTGTGGGGCTGTGGAAGGGCTGCCTAGGGCAGGTGATGGCCAGCAAGAGCTTTCAGTGCTAGCCCCTTTGGTGTGGGAGCAGTGGCTGGACGTTTTGAATATGGAGCTGGGCTGTGGCTGTGCCGAGAAGGAACGTCCCCACTGTGCTGTGGCTAGGAAGCTCAGAGCGCCAGTGCTTGTGGGGCTGTGGAAGGGCTGCCTAGGGCAGGTGATGGCCAGCAAGAGCTTTCAGTGCTAGCCCCTTTGGTGTAGGAGCAGTGGCTGGACGTTTTGAATTTCGGAGCTGGGCTGTGGCTGTGCTGAGAAGGAACGTCCCCACTGTGCTGTGGCTAGGAAGCTCAGAGCGCCAGTGCTTGTGGGGCTGTGGAAGGGCTGCCTAGGGCAGGTGATGGCCAGCAAGAGCTTTCAGTGCTAGCCCCTTTGGTGTGGGAGCAGTGGCTGGACGTTTCGAATTTCGGAGCTGGGCTGTGGCTGTGCCGAGAAGGAACGTCCCCACTGTGCTGTGGCTAGGAAGCTCAGAGCGCCAGTGCTTGTGGGGCTGTGGAAGGGCTGCCTAGGGCAGGTGATGGCCAGCAAGAGCTTTCAGTGCTAGCCCCTTTGGTGTGGGAGCAGTGGCTGGACGTTTTGAATATGGAGCTGGGCTGTGGCTGTGCCGAGAAGGAACGTCCCCACTGTGCTGTGGCTAGGAAGCTCAGAGCGCCAGTGCTTGTGGGGCTGTGGAAGGGCTGCCTAGGGCAGGTGATGGCCAGCAAGAGCTTTCAGTGCTAGCCCCTTTGGTGTGGGAGCAGTGGCTGGACGTTTTGAATTTCGGAGCTGGGCTGTGGCTGTGCTGAGAAGGAACGTCCCCACTGTGCTGTGGCTAGGAAGCTCAGAGCGCCAGTGCTTGTGGGGCTGTGGAAGGGCTGCCTAGGGCAGGTGCTGGCCAGCAAGAGCTTTCAGTGCTAGCCCCTTTGGTGTGGGAGCAGTGGCTGGACGTTTTGAATTTCGGAGCTGGGCTGTGGCTGTGCCGAGAAGGAACGTCCCCACTGTGCTGTGGCTAGGAAGCTCAGAGCGCCAGTGCTTGTGGGGCTGTGGAAGGGCTGCCTAGGGCAGGTGCTGGCCAGCAAGAGCTTTCAGTGCTAGCCCCTTTGGTGTGGGAGCAGTGGCTGGACGTTTTGAATTTCGGAGCTGGGCTGTGGCTGTGCCGAGAAGGAACGTCCCCACTGTGCTGTGGCTAGGAAGCTCAGAGCGCCAGTGTTTGTGGGGCTGTGGAAGGGCTGCCTAGGGCAGGTGATGGCCAGCAAGAGCTTTCAGTGCTAGCCCCTTTGGTGTGGGAGCAGTGGCTGGACGTTTTGAATTTCGGAGCTGGGCTGTGGCTGTGCCGAGAAGGAACGTCCCCACTGTGCTGTGGCTAGGAAGCTCAGAGCGCCAGTGCTTGTGGGGCTGTGGAAGGGCTGCCTAGGGCAGGTGCTGGCCAGCAAGAGCTTTCAGTGCTAGCCCCTTTGGTGTGGGAGCAGTGGCTGGACGTTTTGAATTTCGGAGCTGGGCTCTGGCTGTGCCGAGAAGGAACGTCCCCACTGTGCTGTGACTAGGAAGCTCAGAGTGCCAGTGCTTGTGGGGCTGTGGAAGGGCTGCCTAGGGAAGGTGATGGCCAGCAAGAGCTTTCAGTGCTAGCCCCTTTGGTGTGGGAGCAGTGGCTGGACGTTTCGAATTTCGGAGCTGGGCTCTGGCTGTGCCGAGAAGGAACGTCCCCACTGTGCTGTGACTAGGAAGCTCAGAGCGCCAGTGCTTGTGGGGCTGTGGAAGGGCTGCCTAGGGCAGGTGATGGCCAGCAAGAGCTTTCAGTGCTAGCCCCTTTGGTGTGGGAGCAGTGGCTGGACGTTTCGAATTTCGGAGCTGGGCTGTGGCTGTGCCGAGAAGGAACGTCCCCACTGTGCTGTGGCTAGGAAGCTCAGAGCGCCAGTGCTTGTGGGGCTGTGGAAGGGCTGCCTAGGGCAGGTGATGGCCAGCAAGAGCTTTCAGTGCTAGCCCCTTTGGTGTGGGAGCAGTGGCTGGACGTTTTGAATATGGAGCTGGGCTGTGGCTGTGCCGAGAAGGAACGTCCCCACTGTGCTGTGGCTAGGAAGCTCAGAGCGCCAGTGCTTGTGGGGCTGTGGAAGGGCTGCCTAGGGCAGGTGATGGCCAGCAAGAGCTTTCAGTGCTAGCCCCTTTGGTGTAGGAGCAGTGGCTGGACGTTTTGAATTTCGGAGCTGGGCTGTGGCTGTGCTGAGAAGGAACGTCCCCACTGTGCTGTGGCTAGGAAGCTCAGAGCGCCAGTGCTTGTGGGGCTGTGGAAGGGCTGCCTAGGGCAGGTGATGGCCAGCAAGAGCTTTCAGTGCTAGCCCCTTTGGTGTGGGAGCAGTGGCTGGACGTTTCGAATTTCGGAGCTGGGCTGTGGCTGTGCCGAGAAGGAACGTCCCCACTGTGCTGTGGCTAGGAAGCTCAGAGCGCCAGTGCTTGTGGGGCTGTGGAAGGGCTGCCTAGGGCAGGTGATGGCCAGCAAGAGCTTTCAGTGCTAGCCCCTTTGGTGTGGGAGCAGTGGCTGGACGTTTTGAATATGGAGCTGGGCTGTGGCTGTGCCGAGAAGGAACGTCCCCACTGTGCTGTGGCTAGGAAGCTCAGAGCGCCAGTGCTTGTGGGGCTGTGGAAGGGCTGCCTAGGGCAGGTGATGGCCAGCAAGAGCTTTCAGTGCTAGCCCCTTTGGTGTGGGAGCAGTGGCTGGACGTTTTGAATTTCGGAGCTGGGCTGTGGCTGTGCTGAGAAGGAACGTCCCCACTGTGCTGTGGCTAGGAAGCTCAGAGCGCCAGTGCTTGTGGGGCTGTGGAAGGGCTGCCTAGGGCAGGTGCTGGCCAGCAAGAGCTTTCAGTGCTAGCCCCTTTGGTGTGGGAGCAGTGGCTGGACGTTTTGAATTTCGGAGCTGGGCTGTGGCTGTGCCGAGAAGGAACGTCCCCACTGTGCTGTGGCTAGGAAGCTCAGAGCGCCAGTGCTTGTGGGGCTGTGGAAGGGCTGCCTAGGGCAGGTGCTGGCCAGCAAGAGCTTTCAGTGCTAGCCCCTTTGGTGTGGGAGCAGTGGCTGGACGTTTTGAATTTCGGAGCTGGGCTGTGGCTGTGCCGAGAAGGAACGTCCCCACTGTGCTGTGGCTAGGAAGCTCAGAGCGCCAGTGTTTGTGGGGCTGTGGAAGGGCTGCCTAGGGCAGGTGATGGCCAGCAAGAGCTTTCAGTGCTAGCCCCTTTGGTGTGGGAGCAGTGGCTGGACGTTTTGAATTTCGGAGCTGGGCTGTGGCTGTGCCGAGAAGGAACGTCCCCACTGTGCTGTGGCTAGGAAGCTCAGAGCGCCAGTGCTTGTGGGGCTGTGGAAGGGCTGCCTAGGGAAGGTGCTGGCCAGCAAGAGCTTTCAGTGCTAGCCCCTTTGGTGTGGGAGCAGTGGCTGGACGTTTTGAATTTCGGAGCTGGGCTCTGGCTGTGCCGAGAAGGAACGTCCCCACTGTGCTGTGACTAGGAAGCTCAGAGTGCCAGTGCTTGTGGGGCTGTGGAAGGGCTGCCTAGGGAAGGTGATGGCCAGCAAGAGCTTTCAGTGCTAGCCCCTTTGGTGTGGGAGCAGTGGCTGGACGTTTCGAATTTCGGAGCTGGGCTCTGGCTGTGCCGAGAAGGAACGTCCCCACTGTGCTGTGACTAGGAAGCTCAGAGCGCCAGTGCTTGTGGGGCTGTGGAAGGGCTGCCTAGGGCAGGTGATGGCCAGCAAGAGCTTTCAGTGCTAGCCCCTTTGGTGTGGGAGCAGTGGCTGGACGTTTCGAATTTCGGAGCTGGGCTGTGGCTGTGCCGAGAAGGAACGTCCCCACTGTGCTGTGGCTAGGAAGCTCAGAGCGCCAGTGCTTGTGGGGCTGTGGAAGGGCTGCCTAGGGAAGGTAATGGCCAGCAAGAGCTTTCAGTGCTAGCCCCTTTGGTGTAGGAGCAGTGGCTGGACGTTTTGAATTTCGGAGCTGGGCTGTGGCTGTGCTGAGAAGGAACGTCCCCACTGTGCTGTGGCTAGGAAGCTCAGAGCGCCAGTGCTTGTGGGGCTGTGGAAGGGCTGCCTAGGGCAGGTGATGGCCAGCAAGAGCTTTCAGTGCTAGCCCCTTTGGTGTGGGAGCAGTGGCTGGACGTTTTGAATTTCGGAGCTGGGCTGTGGCTGTGCCGAGAAGGAACGTCCCCACTGTGCTGTGGCTAGGAAGCTCAGAGCGCCAGTGCTTGTGGGGCTGTGGAAGGGCTGCCTAGGGCAGGTGATGGCCAGCAAGAGCTTTCAGTGCTAGCCCCTTTGGTGTGGGAGCAGTGGCTGGACGTTTCGAATTTCGGAGCTGGGCTGTGGCTGTGTTGAGAAGGATCGTCCCCACTGTGCTGTGGCTAGGAAGCTCAGAGTGCCAGTGCTTGTGGGGCTGTGGAAGGGCTGCCTAGGGCAGGTGATGGCCAGCAAGAGCTTTCAGTGCTAGCCCCTTTGGTGTGGGAGCAGTGGCTGGACGTTTCGAATTTCGGAGCTGGGCTGTGGCTGTGCCGAGAAGGAACGTCCCCACTGTGCTGTGGCTAGGAAGCTCAGAGCGCCAGTGCTTGTGGGGCTGTGGAAGGGCTGCCTAGGGCAGGTGATGGCCAGCAAGAGCTTTCAGTGCTAGCCCCTTTGGTGTGGGAGCAGTGGCTGGACGTTTCGAATTTCGGAGCTGGGCTGTGGCTGTGCCGAGAAGGAACGTCCCCACTGTGCTGTGGCTAGGAAGCTCAGAGCCCCAAAGCTTGTGGGGCTGTGGAAGGGCTGCCTAGGGCAGGTGCTGGCCAGCAAGAGCTTTCAGTGCTAGCCCCTTTGGTGTGGGAGCAGTGGCTGGACGTTTTGAATTTCGGAGCTGAGCTGTGGCTGTGCCGAGAAGGAACGTCCCCACTGTGCTGTGGCTAGGAAGCTCAGAGCGCCAGTGCTTGTGGGGCTGTGGAAGGGCTGCCTAGGGCAGGTGATGGCCAGCAAGAGCTTTCAGTGCTAGCCCCTTTGGTGTGGGAGCAGTGGCTGGACGTTTCGAATTTCGGAGCTGGGCTCTGGCTGTGCCGAGAAGGAACGTCCCCACTGTGCTGTGACTAGGAAGCTCAGAGCGCCAGTGCTTGTGGGGCTGTGGAAGGGCTGCCTAGGGCAGGTGATGGCCAGCAAGAGCTTTCAGTGCTAGCCCCTTTGGTGTGGGAGCAGTGGCTGGACGTTTCGAATTTCGGAGCTGGGCTGTGGCTGTGCCGAGAAGGAACGTCCCCACTGTGCTGTGGCTAGGAAGCTCAGAGCGCCAGTGCTTGTGGGGCTGTGGAAGGGCTGCCTAGGGAAGGTAATGGCCAGCAAGAGCTTTCAGTGCTAGCCCCTTTGGTGTAGGAGCAGTGGCTGGACGTTTTGAATTTCGGAGCTGGGCTGTGGCTGTGCTGAGAAGGAACGTCCCCACTGTGCTGTGGCTAGGAAGCTCAGAGCGCCAGTGCTTGTGGGGCTGTGGAAGGGCTGCCTAGGGCAGGTGATGGCCAGCAAGAGCTTTCAGTGCTAGCCCCTTTGGTGTGGGAGCAGTGGCTGGACGTTTTGAATTTCGGAGCTGGGCTGTGGCTGTGCCGAGAAGGAACGTCCCCACTGTGCTGTGGCTAGGAAGCTCAGAGCGCCAGTGCTTGTGGGGCTGTGGAAGGGCTGCCTAGGGCAGGTGATGGCCAGCAAGAGCTTTCAGTGCTAGCCCCTTTGGTGTGGGAGCAGTGGCTGGACGTTTCGAATTTCGGAGCTGGGCTGTGGCTGTGTTGAGAAGGATCGTCCCCACTGTGCTGTGGCTAGGAAGCTCAGAGTGCCAGTGCTTGTGGGGCTGTGGAAGGGCTGCCTAGGGCAGGTGATGGCCAGCAAGAGCTTTCAGTGCTAGCCCCTTTGGTGTGGGAGCAGTGGCTGGACGTTTCGAATTTCGGAGCTGGGCTGTGGCTGTGCCGAGAAGGAACGTCCCCACTGTGCTGTGGCTAGGAAGCTCAGAGCGCCAGTGCTTGTGGGGCTGTGGAAGGGCTGCCTAGGGCAGGTGATGGCCAGCAAGAGCTTTCAGTGCTAGCCCCTTTGGTGTGGGAGCAGTGGCTGGACGTTTCGAATTTCGGAGCTGGGCTGTGGCTGTGCCGAGAAGGAACGTCCCCACTGTGCTGTGGCTAGGAAGCTCAGAGCCCCAAAGCTTGTGGGGCTGTGGAAGGGCTGCCTAGGGCAGGTGCTGGCCAGCAAGAGCTTTCAGTGCTAGCCCCTTTGGTGTGGGAGCAGTGGCTGGACGTTTTGAATTTCGGAGCTGAGCTGTGGCTGTGCCGAGAAGGAACGTCCCCACTGTGCTGTGGCTAGGAAGCTCAGAGCGCCAGTGCTTGTGGGGCTGTGGAAGGGCTGCCTAGGGCAGGTGATGGCCAGCAAGAGCTTTCAGTGCTAGCCCCTTTGGTGTGGGAGCAGTGGCTGGACGTTTTGAATTTCGGAGCTGGGCTGTGGCTGTGCCGAGAAGGAACGTCCCCACTGTGCTGTGGCTAGGAAGCTCAGAGCGCCAGTGCTTGTGGGGCTGTGGAAGGGCTGCCTAGGGCAGGTGATGGCCAGCAAGAGCTTTCAGTGCTAGCCCCTTTGGTGTGGGAGCAGTGGCTGGACGTTTTGAATTTCGGAGCTGGGCTCTGGCTGTGCCGAGAAGGAACGTCCCCACTGTGCTGTGGCTAGGAAGCTCAGAGCGCCAGTGCTTGTGGGGCTGTGGAAGGGCTGCCTAGGGCAGGTGATGGCCAGCAAGAGCTTTCAGTGCTAGCCCCTTTGGTGTGGGAGCAGTGGCTGGACGTTTTGAATTTGGGAGCTGGGCTGTGGCTGTGCCGAGAAGGAACGTCCCCACTGTGCTGTGGCTAGGAAGCTCAGAGCGCCAGTGCTTGTGGGGCTGTGGAAGGGCTGCCTAGGGCAGGTGATGGCCAGCAAGAGCTTTCAGTGCTAGCCCCTTTGGTGTGGGAGCAGTGGCTGGACGTTTTGAATTTCGGAGCTGGGCTGTGGCTGTGCCGAGAAGGAACGTCCCCACTGTGCTGTGGCTAGGAAGCTCAGAGCGCCAGTGTTTGTGGGGCTGTGGAAGGGCTGCCTAGGGCAGGTGATGGCCAGCAAGAGCTTTCAGTGCTAGCCCCTTTGGTGTGGGAGCAGTGGCTGGACGTTTCGAATTTCGGAGCTGGGCTGTGGCTGTGCCGAGAAGGAACGTCCCCACTGTGCTGTGGCTAGGAAGCTCAGAGCCCCAAAGCTTGTGGGGCTGTGGAAGGGCTGCCTAGGGCAGGTGCTGGCCAGCAAGAGCTTTCAGTGCTAGCCCCTTTGGTGTGGGAGCAGTGGCTGGACGTTTTGAATTTCGGAGCTGGGCTGTGGCTGTGCCGAGAAGGAACGTCCCCACTGTGCTGTGGCTAGGAAGCTCAGAGCGCCAGTGCTTGTGGGGCTGTGGAAGGGCTGCCTAGGGCAGGTGATGGCCAGCAAGAGCTTTCAGTGCTAGCCCCTTTGGTGTGGGAGCAGTGGCTGGACGTTTTGAATTTTGGAGCTGGGCTCTGGCTGTGCCGAGAAGGAACGTCCCCACTGTGCTGTGGCTAGGAAGCTCAGAGCGCCAGTGCTTGTGGGGCTGTGGAAGGGCTGCCTAGGGCAGGTGATGGCCAGCAAGAGCTTTCAGTGCTAGCCCCTTTGGTGTGGGAGCAGTGGCTGGACGTTTTGAATTTGGGAGCTGGGCTGTGGCTGTGCCGAGAAGGAACGTCCCCACTGTGCTGTGGCTAGGAAGCTCAGAGCGCCAGTGCTTGTGGGGCTGTGGAAGGGCTGCCTAGGGCAGGTGATGGCCAGCAAGAGCTTTCAGTGCTAGCCCCTTTGGTGTGGGAGCAGTGGCTGGACGTTTCGAATTTCGGAGCTGGGCTGTGGCTGTGCCGAGAAGGAACGTCCCCACTGTGCTGTGGCTAGGAAGCTCAGAGCGCCAGTGCTTGTGGGGCTGTGGAAGGGCTGCCTAGGGAAGGTAATGGCCAGCAAGAGCTTTCAGTGCTAGCCCCTTTGGTGTGGGAGCAGTGGCTGGACGTTTTGAATTTCGGAGCTGGGCTCTGGCTGTGCCGAGAAGGAACGTCCCCACTGTGCTGTGGCTAGGAAGCTCAGAGCGCCAGTGCTTGTGGGGCTGTGGAAGGGCTGCCTAGGGCAGGTGATGGCCAGCAAGAGCTTTCAGTGCTAGCCCCTTTGGTGTGGGAGCAGTGGCTGGACGTTTTGAATTTCGGAGCTGGGCTGTGGCTGTGCCGAGAAGGAACGTCCCCACTGTGCTGTGGCTAGGAAGCTCAGAGCGCCAGTGCTTGTGGGGCTGTGGAAGGGCTGCCTAGGGCAGGTGATGGCCAGCAAGAGCTTTCAGTGCTAGCCCCTTTGGTGTGGGAGCAGTGGCTGGACGTTTCGAATTTCGGAGCTGGGCTGTGGCTGTGCCGAGAAGGAACGTCCCCACTGTGCTGTGGCTAGGAAGCTCAGAGCGCCAGTGCTTGTGGGGCTGTGGAAGGGCTGCCTAGGGCAGGTGATGGCCAGCAAGAGCTTTCAGTGCTAGCCCCTTTGGTGTGGGAGCAGTGGCTGGACGTTTTGAATTTCGGAGCTGGGCTGTGGCTGTGCCGAGAAGGAACGTCCCCACTGTGCTGTGACTAGGAAGCTCAGAGCGCCAGTGCTTGTGGGGCTTTGGAAGGGCTGCCTAGGGCAGGTGATGGCCAGCAAGAGCTTTCAGTGCTAGCCCCTTTGGTGTGGGAGCAGTGGCTGGACGTTTCGAATTTCGGAGCTGGGCTCTAGCTGTGCCGAGAAGGAACGTCCCCACTGTGCTGTGGCTAGGAAGCTCAGAGCGCCAGTGCTTGTGGGGCTGTGGAAGGGCTGCCTAGGGCAGGTGATGGCCAGCAAGAGCTTTCAGTGCTAGCCCCTTTGGTGTGGGAGCAGTGGCTGGACGTTTTGAATTTCGGAGCTGGGCTGTGGCTGTGCCGAGAAGGAACGTCCCCACTGTGCTGTGGCTAGGAAGCTCAGAGCGCCAGTGCTTGTGGGGCTGTGGAAGGGCTGCCTAGGGCAGGTGATGGCCAGCAAGAGCTTTCAGTGCTAGCCCCTTTGGTGTGGGAGCAGTGGCTGGACGTTTTGAATTTCGGAGCTGGGCTGTGGCTGTGCCGAGAAGGAACGTCCCCACTGTGCTGTGGCTAGGAAGCTCAGAGCGCCAGTGCTTGTGGGGCTGTGGAAGGGCTGCCTAGGGCAGGTGATGGCCAGCAAGAGCTTTCAGTGCTAGCCCCTTTGGTGTGGGAGCAGTGGCTGGACGTTTTGAATTTCGGAGCTGGGCTGTGGCTGTGCCGAGAAGGAACGTCCCCACTGTGCTGTGGCTAGGAAGCTCAGAGCGCCAGTGCTTGTGGGGCTGTGGAAGGGCTGCCTAGGGCAGGTGATGGCCAGCAAGAGCTTTCAGTGCTAGCCCCTTTGGTGTGGGAGCAGTGGCTGGACGTTTTGAATTTCGGAGCTGGGCTGTGGCTGTGCCGAGAAGGAACGTCCCCACTGTGCTGTGGCTAGGAAGCTCAGAGCGCCAGTGCTTGTGGGGCTGTGGAAGGGCTGCCTAGGGCAGGTGCTGGCCAGCAAGAGCTTTCAGTGCTAGCCCCTTTGGTGTGGGAGCAGTGGCTGGACGTTTTGAATTTCGGAGCTGGGCTCTGGCTGTGCCGAGAAGGAACGTCCCCACTGTGCTGTGGCTAGGAAGCTCAGAGCGCCAGTGCTTGTGGGGCTGTGGAAGGGCTGCCTAGGGCAGGTGCTGGCCAGCAAGAGCTTTCAGTGCTAGCCCCTTTGGTGTGGGAGCAGTGGCTGGACGTTTTGAATTTGGGAGCTGGGCTGTGGCTGTGCCGAGAAGGAACGTCCCCACTGTGCTGTGGCTAGGAAGCTCAGAGCGCCAGTGCTTGTGGGGCTGTGGAAGGGCTGCCTAGGGCAGGTGATGGCCAGCAAGAGCTTTCAGTGCTAGCCCCTTTGGTGTGGGAGCAGTGGCTGGACGTTTTGAATTTCGGAGCTGGGCTGTGGCTGTGCCGAGAAGGAACGTCCCCACTGTGCTGTGGCTAGGAAGCTCAGAGCGCCAGTGCTTGTGGGGCTGTGGAAGGGCTGCCTAGGGCAGGTGCTGGCCAGCAAGAGCTTTCAGTGCTAGCCCCTTTGGTGTGGGAGCAGTGGCTGGACGTTTTGAATTTGGGAGCTGGGCTGTGGCTGTGCCGAGAAGGAACGTCCCCACTGTGCTGTGGCTAGGAAGCTCAGAGCGCCAGTGCTTGTGGGGCTGTGGAAGGGCTGCCTAGGGCAGGTGATGGCCAGCAAGAGCTTTCAGTGCTAGCCCCTTTGGTGTGGGAGCAGTGGCTGGACGTTTTGAATTTCGGAGCTGGGCTGTGGCTGTGCCGAGAAGGAACGTCCCCACTGTGCTGTGGCTAGGAAGCTCAGAGCGCCAGTGCTTGTGGGGCTGTGGAAGGGCTGCCTAGGGCAGGTGATGGCCAGCAAGAGCTTTCAGTGCTAGCCCCTTTGGTGTGGGAGCAGTGGCTGGACGTTTTGAATTTCGGAGCTGGGCTGTGGCTGTGCCGAGAAGGAACGTCCCCACTGTGCTGTGGCTAGGAAGCTCAGAGCGCCAGTGCTTGTGGGGCTGTGGAAGGGCTGCCTAGGGCAGGTGATGGCCAGCAAGAGCTTTCAGTGCTAGCCCCTTTGGTGTGGGAGCAGTGGCTGGACGTTTTGAATTTCGGAGCTGGGCTGTGGCTGTGCCGAGAAGGAACGTCCCCACTGTGCTGTGGCTAGGAAGCTCAGAGCGCCAGTGCTTGTGGGGCTGTGGAAGGGCTGCCTAGGGCAGGTGATGGCCAGCAAGAGCTTTCAGTGCTAGCCCCTTTGGTGTGGGAGCAGTGGCTGGACGTTTCGAATTTCGGAGCTGGGCTGTGGCTGTGCCGAGAAGGAACGTCCCCACTGTGCTGTGGCTAGGAAGCTCAGAGCGCCAGTGCTTGTGGGGCTGTGGAAGGGCTGCCTAGGGCAGGTGATGGCCAGCAAGAGCTTTCAGTGCTAGCCCCTTTGGTGTGGGAGCAGTGGCTGGACGTTTTGAATTTGGGAGCTGGGCTGTGGCTGTGCCGAGAAGGAACGTCCCCACTGTGCTGTGGCTAGGAAGCTCAGAGCGCCAGTGCTTGTGGGGCTGTGGAAGGGCTGCCTAGGGCAGGTGATGGCCAGCAAGAGCTTTCAGTGCTAGCCCCTTTGGTGTGGGAGCAGTGGCTGGACGTTTTGAATTTCGGAGCTGGGCTGTGGCTGTGCCGAGAAGGAACGTCCCCACTGTGCTGTGGCTAGGAAGCTCAGAGCGCCAGTGCTTGTGGGGCTGTGGAAGGGCTGCCTAGGGCAGGTGATGGCCAGCAAGAGCTTTCAGTGCTAGCCCCTTTGGTGTGGGAGCAGTGGCTGGACGTTTCGAATTTCGGAGCTGGGCTGTGGCTGTGCCGAGAAGGAACGTCCCCACTGTGCTGTGGCTAGGAAGCTCAGAGCGCCAGTGCTTGTGGGGCTGTGGAAGGGCTGCCTAGGGCAGGTGCTGGCCAGCAAGAGCTTTCAGTGCTAGCCCCTTTGGTGTGGGAGCAGTGGCTGGACGTTTTGAATATGGAGCTGGGCTGTGGCTGTGCCGAGAAGGAACGTCCCCACTGTGCTGTGGCTAGGAAGCTCAGAGCGCCAGTGCTTGTGGGGCTGTGGAAGGGCTGCCTAGGGCAGGTGATGGCCAGCAAGAGCTTTCAGTGCTAGCCCCTTTGGTGTGGGAGCAGTGGCTGGACGTTTTGAATTTCGGAGCTGGGCTGTGGCTGTGCTGAGAAGGAACGTCCCCACTGTGCTGTGGCTAGGAAGCTCAGAGTGCCAGTGCTTGTGGGGCTGTGGAAGGGCTGCCTAGGGCAGGTGCTGGCCAGCAAGAGCTTTCAGTGCTAGCCCCTTTGGTGTGGGAGCAGTGGCTGGACGTTTTGAATTTGGGAGCTGGGCTGTGGCTGTGCCGAGAAGGAACGTCCCCACTGTGCTGTGGCTAGGAAGCTCAGAGCGCCAGTGCTTGTGGGGCTGTGGAAGGGCTGCCTAGGGCAGGTGCTGGCCAGCAAGAGCTTTCAGTGCTAGCCCCTTTGGTGTGGGAGCAGTGGCTGGACGTTTTGAATTTCGGAGCTGGGCTGTGGCTGTGCCGAGAAGGAACGTCCCCACTGTGCTGTGGCTAGGAAGCTCAGAGCGCCAGTGTTTGTGGGGCTGTGGAAGGGCTGCCTAGGGCAGGTGATGGCCAGCAAGAGCTTTCAGTGCTAGCCCCTTTGGTGTGGGAGCAGTGGCTGGACGTTTTGAATTTCGGAGCTGGGCTGTGGCTGTGCCGAGAAGGAACGTCCCCACTGTGCTGTGGCTAGGAAGCTCAGAGCGCCAGTGCTTGTGGGGCTGTGGAAGGGCTGCCTAGGGAAGGTGCTGGCCAGCAAGAGCTTTCAGTGCTAGCCCCTTTGGTGTGGGAGCAGTGGCTGGACGTTTTGAATTTCGGAGCTGGGCTGTGGCTGTGCCGAGAAGGAACGTCCCCACTGTGCTGTGACTAGGAAGCTCAGAGCGCCAGTGCTTGTGGGGCTGTGGAAGGGCTGCCTAGGGAAGGTGATGGCCAGCAAGAGCTTTCAGTGCTAGCCCCTTTGGTGTGGGAGCAGTGGCTGGACGTTTCGAATTTCGGAGCTGGGCTCTGGCTGTGCCGAGAAGGAACGTCCCCACTGTGCTGTGACTAGGAAGCTCAGAGCGCCAGTGCTTGTGGGGCTGTGGAAGGGCTGCCTAGGGCAGGTGATGGCCAGCAAGAGCTTTCAGTGCTAGCCCCTTTGGTGTGGGAGCAGTGGCTGGACGTTTTGAATTTCGGAGCTGGGCTGTGGCTGTGTTGAGAAGGAACGTCCCCACTGTGCTGTGGCTAGGAAGCTCAGAGTGCCAGTGCTTGTGGGGCTGTGGAAGGGCTGCCTAGGGCAGGTGATGGCCAGCAAGAGCTTTCAGTGCTAGCCCCTTTGGTGTGGGAGCAGTGGCTGGACGTTTCGAATTTCGGAGCTGGGCTGTGGCTGTGCCGAGAAGGAACGTCCCCACTGTGCTGTGGCTAGGAAGCTCAGAGCGCCAGTGCTTGTGGGGCTGTGGAAGGGCTGCCTAGGGCAGGTGATGGCCAGCAAGAGCTTTCAGTGCTAGCCCCTTTGGTGTGGGAGCAGTGGCTGGACGTTTTGAATTTCGGAGCTGGGCTGTGGCTGTGCCGAGAAGGAACGTCCCCACTGTGCTGTGGCTAGGAAGCTCAGAGCGCCAGTGCTTGTGGGGCTGTGGAAGGGCTGCCTAGGGCAGGTGATGGCCAGCAAGAGCTTTCAGTGCTAGCCCCTTTGGTGTGGGAGCAGTGGCTGGACGTTTTGAATTTCGGAGCTGGGCTCTGGCTGTGCCGAGAAGGAACGTCCCCACTGTGCTGTGGCTAGGAAGCTCAGAGTGCCAGTGCTTGTGGGGCTGTGGAAGGGCTGCCTAGGGCAGGTGATGGCCAGCAAGAGCTTTCAGTGCTAGCCCCTTTGGTGTGGGAGCAGTGGCTGGACGTTTTGAATTTGGGAGCTGGGCTCTGGCTGTGCCGAGAAGGAACGTCCCCACTGTGCTGTGGCTAGGAAGCTCAGAGTGCCAGTGTTTGTGGGGCTGTGGAAGGGCTGCCTAGGGAAGGTGATGGCCAGCAAGAGCTTTCAGTGCTAGCCCCTTTGGTGTGGGAGCAGTGGCTGGACGTTTTGAATTTCGGAGCTGGGCTGTGGCTGTGCCGAGAAGGAACGTCCCCACTGTGCTGTGGCTAGGAAGCTCAGAGCGCCAGTGTTTGTGGGGCTGTGGAAGGGCTGCCTAGGGCAGGTGATGGCCAGCAAGAGCTTTCAGTGCTAGCCCCTTTGGTGTGGGAGCAGTGGCTGGACGTTTTGAATTTCGGAGCTGGGCTGTGGCTGTGCCGAGAAGGAACGTCCCCACTGTGCTGTGGCTAGGAAGCTCAGAGCGCCAGTGCTTGTGGGGCTGTGGAAGGGCTGCCTAGGGCAGGTGCTGGCCAGCAAGAGCTTTCAGTGCTAGCCCCTTTGGTGTGGGAGCAGTGGCTGGACGTTTCGAATTTCGGAGCTGGGCTGTGGCTGTGCCGAGAAGGAACGTCCCCACTGTGCTGTGACTAGGAAGCTCAGAGTGCCAGTGCTTGTGGGGCTGTGGAAGGGCTGCCTAGGGAAGGTGATGGCCAGCAAGAGCTTTCAGTGCTAGCCCCTTTGGTGTGGGAGCAGTGGCTGGACGTTTCGAATTTCGGAGCTGGGCTCTGGCTGTGCCGAGAAGGAACGTCCCCACTGTGCTGTGACTAGGAAGCTCAGAGCGCCAGTGCTTGTGGGGCTGTGGAAGGGCTGCCTAGGGCAGGTGATGGCCAGCAAGAGCTTTCAGTGCTAGCCCCTTTGGTGTGGGAGCAGTGGCTGGACGTTTTGAATTTCGGAGCTGGGCTGTGGCTGTGCCGAGAAGGAACGTCCCCACTGTGCTGTGACTAGGAAGCTCAGAGCGCCAGTGCTTGTGGGGCTGTGGAAGGGCTGCCTAGGGCAGGTGCTGGCCAGCAAGAGCTTTCAGTGCTAGCCCCTTTGGTGTGGGAGCAGTGGCTGGACGTTTTGAATTTCGGAGCTGGGCTGTGGCTGTGCCGAGAAGGAACGTCCCCACTGTGCTGTGGCTAGGAAGCTCAGAGCGCCAGTGCTTGTGGGGCTGTGGAAGGGCTGCCTAGGGCAGGTGATGGCCAGCAAGAGCTTTCAGTGCTAGCCCCTTTGGTGTGGGAGCAGTGGCTGGACGTTTTGAATTTCGGAGCTGGGCTGTGGCTGTGCCGAGAAGGAACGTCCCCACTGTGCTGTGACTAGGAAGCTCAGAGCGCCAGTGTTTGTGGGGCTGTGGAAGGGCTGCCTAGGGCAGGTGATGGCCAGCAAGAGCTTTCAGTGCTAGCCCCTTTGGTGTGGGAGCAGTGGCTGGACGTTTTGAATTTCGGAGCTGGGCTCTGGCTGTGCTGAGAAGGAACGTCCCCACTGTGCTGTGGCTAGGAAGCTCAGAGTGCCAGTGCTTGTGGGGCTGTGGAAGGGCTGCCTAGGGCAGGTGATGGCCAGCAAGAGCTTTCAGTGCTAGCCCCTTTGGTGTGGGAGCAGTGGCTGGACGTTTTGAATTTGGGAGCTGGGCTCTGGCTGTGCCGAGAAGGAACGTCCCCACTGTGCTGTGGCTAGGAAGCTCAGAGTGCCAGTGTTTGTGGGGCTGTGGAAGGGCTGCCTAGGGAAGGTGATGGCCAGCAAGAGCTTTCAGTGCTAGCCCCTTTGGTGTGGGAGCAGTGGCTGGACGTTTTGAATTTCGGAGCTGGGCTGTGGCTGTGCCGAGAAGGAACGTCCCCACTGTGCTGTGGCTAGGAAGCTCAGAGCGCCAGTGTTTGTGGGGCTGTGGAAGGGCTGCCTAGGGCAGGTGATGGCCAGCAAGAGCTTTCAGTGCTAGCCCCTTTGGTGTGGGAGCAGTGGCTGGACGTTTTGAATTTCGGAGCTGGGCTGTGGCTGTGCCGAGAAGGAACGTCCCCACTGTGCTGTGGCTAGGAAGCTCAGAGCGCCAGTGCTTGTGGGGCTGTGGAAGGGCTGCCTAGGGCAGGTGCTGGCCAGCAAGAGCTTTCAGTGCTAGCCCCTTTGGTGTGGGAGCAGTGGCTGGACGTTTCGAATTTCGGAGCTGGGCTGTGGCTGTGCCGAGAAGGAACGTCCCCACTGTGCTGTGACTAGGAAGCTCAGAGTGCCAGTGCTTGTGGGGCTGTGGAAGGGCTGCCTAGGGAAGGTGATGGCCAGCAAGAGCTTTCAGTGCTAGCCCCTTTGGTGTGGGAGCAGTGGCTGGACGTTTCGAATTTCGGAGCTGGGCTCTGGCTGTGCCGAGAAGGAACGTCCCCACTGTGCTGTGACTAGGAAGCTCAGAGCGCCAGTGCTTGTGGGGCTGTGGAAGGGCTGCCTAGGGCAGGTGCTGGCCAGCAAGAGCTTTCAGTGCTAGCCCCTTTGGTGTGGGAGCAGTGGCTGGACGTTTTGAATTTCGGAGCTGGGCTGTGGCTGTGCCGAGAAGGAACGTCCCCACTGTGCTGTGGCTAGGAAGCTCAGAGCGCCAGTGCTTGTGGGGCTGTGGAAGGGCTGCCTAGGGCAGGTGATGGCCAGCAAGAGCTTTCAGTGCTAGCCCCTTTGGTGTGGGAGCAGTGGCTGGACGTTTTGAATTTCGGAGCTGGGCTGTGGCTGTGCCGAGAAGGAACGTCCCCACTGTGCTGTGACTAGGAAGCTCAGAGCGCCAGTGTTTGTGGGGCTGTGGAAGGGCTGCCTAGGGCAGGTGATGGCCAGCAAGAGCTTTCAGTGCTAGCCCCTTTGGTGTGGGAGCAGTGGCTGGACGTTTTGAATTTTGGAGCTGGGCTGTGGCTGTGCCGAGAAGGAACGTCCCCACTGTGCTGTGGCTAGGAAGCTCAGAGCGCCAGTGCTTGTGGGGCTGTGGAAGGGCTGCCTAGGGCAGGTGATGGCCAGCAAGAGCTTTCAGTGCTAGCCCCTTTGGTGTGGGAGCAGTGGCTGGACGTTTTGAATTTCGGAGCTGGGCTGTGGCTGTGCTGAGAAGGAACGTCCCCACTGTGCTGTGGCTAGGAAGCTCAGAGTGCCAGTGCTTGTGGGGCTGTGGAAGGGCTGCCTAGGGCAGGTGATGGCCAGCAAGAGCTTTCAGTGCTAGCCCCTTTGGTGTGGGAGCAGTGGCTGGACGTTTTGAATTTCGGAGCTGGGCTGTGGCTGTGCCGAGAAGGAACGTCCCCACTGTGCTGTGGCTAGGAAGCTCAGAGCGCCAGTGCTTGTGGGGCTGTGGAAGGGCTGCCTAGGGCAGGTGATGGCCAGCAAGAGCTTTCAGTGCTAGCCCCTTTGGTGTGGGAGCAGTGGCTGGACGTTTTGAATTTCGGAGCTGGGCTGTGGCTGTGCCGAGAAGGAACGTCCCCACTGTGCTGTGGCTAGGAAGCTCAGAGCGCCAGTGCTTGTGGGGCTGTGGAAGGGCTGCCTAGGGCAGGTGCTGGCCAGCAAGAGCTTTCAGTGCTAGCCCCTTTGGTGTGGGAGCAGTGGCTGGACGTTTCGAATTTCGGAGCTGGGCTGTGGCTGTGCCGAGAAGGAACGTCCCCACTGTGCTGTGGCTAGGAAGCTCAGAGCGCCAGTGCTTGTGGGGCTGTGGAAGGGCTGCCTAGGGCAGGTGATGGCCAGCAAGAGCTTTCAGTGCTAGCCCCTTTGGTGTGGGAGCAGTGGCTGGACGTTTTGAATATGGAGCTGGGCTGTGGCTGTGCCGAGAAGGAACGTCCCCACTGTGCTGTGGCTAGGAAGCTCAGAGTGCCAGTGCTTGTGGGGCTGTGGAAGGGCTGCCTAGGGCAGGTGCTGGCCAGCAAGAGCTTTCAGTGCTAGCCCCTTTGGTGTGGGAGCAGTGGCTGGACGTTTTGAATTTGGGAGCTGGGCTGTGGCTGTGCCGAGAAGGAACGTCCCCACTGTGCTGTGGCTAGGAAGCTCAGAGCGCCAGTGCTTGTGGGGCTGTGGAAGGGCTGCCTAGGGCAGGTGCTGGCCAGCAAGAGCTTTCAGTGCTAGCCCCTTTGGTGTGGGAGCAGTGGCTGGACGTTTTGAATTTCGGAGCTGGGCTGTGGCTGTGCCGAGAAGGAACGTCCCCACTGTGCTGTGGCTAGGAAGCTCAGAGCGCCAGTGTTTGTGGGGCTGTGGAAGGGCTGCCTAGGGCAGGTGATGGCCAGCAAGAGCTTTCAGTGCTAGCCCCTTTGGTGTGGGAGCAGTGGCTGGACGTTTTGAATTTCGGAGCTGGGCTGTGGCTGTGTTGAGAAGGATCGTCCCCACTGTGCTGTGGCTAGGAAGCTCAGAGTGCCAGTGCTTGTGGGGCTGTGGAAGGGCTGCCTAGGGCAGGTGATGGCCAGCAAGAGCTTTCAGTGCTAGCCCCTTTGGTGTGGGAGCAGTGGCTGGACGTTTTGAATTTCGGAGCTGGGCTGTGGCTGTGCCGAGAAGGAACGTCCCCACTGTGCTGTGGCTAGGAAGCTCAGAGCGCCAGTGCTTGTGGGGCTGTGGAAGGGCTGCCTAGGGCAGGTGATGGCCAGCAAGAGCTTTCAGTGCTAGCCCCTTTGGTGTGGGAGCAGTGGCTGGACGTTTTGAATTTCGGAGCTGGGCTGTGGCTGTGCCGAGAAGGAACGTCCCCACTGTGCTGTGGCTAGGAAGCTCAGAGCGCCAGTGTTTGTGGGGCTGTGGAAGGGCTGCCTAGGGCAGGTGATGGCCAGCAAGAGCTTTCAGTGCTAGCCCCTTTGGTGTGGGAGCAGTGGCTGGACGTTTTGAATTTCGGAGCTGGGCTGTGGCTGTGCCGAGAAGGAACGTCCCCACTGTGCTGTGGCTAGGAAGCTCAGAGCGCCAGTGCTTGTGGGGCTGTGGAAGGGCTGCCTAGGGAAGGTGCTGGCCAGCAAGAGCTTTCAGTGCTAGCCCCTTTGGTGTGGGAGCAGTGGCTGGACGTTTTGAATTTCGGAGCTGGGCTGTGGCTGTGCCGAGAAGGAACGTCCCCACTGTGCTGTGACTAGGAAGCTCAGAGTGCCAGTGCTTGTGGGGCTGTGGAAGGGCTGCCTAGGGAAGGTGAAGGCCAGCAAGAGCTTTCAGTGCTAGCCCCTTTGGTGTGGGAGCAGTGGCTGGACGTTTTGAATTTCGGAGCTGGGCTGTGGCTGTGCTGAGAAGGATCGTCCCCACTGTGCTGTGGCTAGGAAGCTCAGAGTGCCAGTGCTTGTGGGGCTGTGGAAGGGCTGCCTAGGGCAGGTGATGGCCAGCAAGAGCTTTCAGTGCTAGCCCCTTTGGTGTGGGAGCAGTGGCTGGACGTTTTGAATTTCGGAGCTGGGCTGTGGCTGTGCCGAGAAGGAACGTCCCCACTGTGCTGTGGCTAGGAAGCTCAGAGCGCCAGTGCTTGTGGGGCTGTGGAAGGGCTGCCTAGGGCAGGTGATGGCCAGCAAGAGCTTTCAGTGCTAGCCCCTTTGGTGTGGGAGCAGTGGCTGGACGTTTTGAATTTCGGAGCTGGGCTGTGGCTGTGCCGAGAAGGAACGTCCCCACTGTGCTGTGGCTAGGAAGCTCAGAGCGCCAGTGCTTGTGGGGCTGTGGAAGGGCTGCCTAGGGAAGGTGATGGCCAGCAAGAGCTTTCAGTGCTAGCCCCTTTGGTGTGGGAGCAGTGGCTGGACGTTTTGAATTTCGGAGCTGGGCTGTGGCTGTGCCGAGAAGGAACGTCCCCACTGTGCTGTGGCTAGGAAGCTCAGAGCGCCAGTGCTTGTGGGGCTGTGGAAGGGCTGCCTAGGGCAGGTGCTGGCCAGCAAGAGCTTTCAGTGCTAGCCCCTTTGGTGTGGGAGCAGTGGCTGGACGTTTTGAATTTCGGAGCTGGGCTCTGGCTGTGCCGAGAAGGAACGTCCCCACTGTGCTGTGGCTAGGAAGCTCAGAGTGCCAGTGCTTGTGGGGCTGTGGAAGGGCTGCCTAGGGCAGGTGATGGCCAGCAAGAGCTTTCAGTGCTAGCCCCTTTGGTGTGGGAGCAGTGGCTGGACGTTTCGAATTTCGGAGCTGGGCTGTGGCTGTGCCGAGAAGGAACGTCCCCACTGTGCTGTGGCTAGGAAGCTCAGAGCGCCAGTGCTTGTGGGGCTGTGGAAGGGCTGCCTAGGGCAGGTGATGGCCAGCAAGAGCTTTCAGTGCTAGCCCCTTTGGTGTGGGAGCAGTGGCTGGACGTTTCGAATTTCGGAGCTGGGCTGTGGCTGTGCCGAGAAGGAACGTCCCCACTGTGCTGTGGCTAGGAAGCTCAGAGCGCCAGTGCTTGTGGGGCTGTGGAAGGGCTGCCTAGGGCAGGTGATGGCCAGCAAGAGCTTTCAGTGCTAGCCCCTTTGGTGTGGGAGCAGTGGCTGGACGTTTCGAATTTCGGAGCTGGGCTGTGGCTGTGCCGAGAAGGAACGTCCCCACTGTGCTGTGGCTAGGAAGCTCAGAGCGCCAGTGCTTGTGGGGCTGTGGAAGGGCTGCCTAGGGCAGGTGCTGGCCAGCAAGAGCTTTCAGTGCTAGCCCCTTTGGTGTGGGAGCAGTGGCTGGACGTTTTGAATTTCGGAGCTGGGCTGTGGCTGTGCCGAGAAGGAACGTCCCCACTGTGCTGTGGCTAGGAAGCTCAGAGCGCCAGTGCTTGTGGGGCTGTGGAAGGGCTGCCTAGGGCAGGTGATGGCCAGCAAGAGCTTTCAGTGCTAGCCCCTTTGGTGTGGGAGCAGTGGCTGGACGTTTTGAATTTCGGAGGTGGGCTGTGGCTGTGCCGAGAAGGAACGTCCCCACTGTGCTGTGGCTAGGAAGCTCAGAGCGCCAGTGCTTGTGGGGCTGTGGAAGGGCTGCCTAGGGCAGGTGATGGCCAGCAAGAGCTTTCAGTGCTAGCCCCTTTGGTGTGGGAGCAGTGGCTGGACGTTTTGAATTTCGGAGGTGGGCTGTGGCTGTGCCGAGAAGGAACGTCCCCACTGTGCTGTGGCTAGGAAGCTCAGAGCGCCAGTGCTTGTGGGGCTGTGGAAGGGCTGCCTAGGGCAGGTGCTGGCCAGCAAGAGCTTTCAGTGCTAGCCCCTTTGGTGTGGGAGCAGTGGCTGGACGTTTTGAATTTCGGAGCTGGGCTGTGGCTGTGCCGAGAAGGAACGTCCCCACTGTGCTGTGGCTAGGAAGCTCAGAGCGCCAGTGCTTGTGGGGCTGTGGAAGGGCTGCCTAGGGAAGGTGATGGCCAGCAAGAGCTTTCAGTGCTAGCCCCTTTGGTGTGGGAGCAGTGGCTGGACGTTTCGAATTTCGGAGCTGGGCTGTGGCTGTGCCGAGAAGGAACGTCCCCACTGTGCTGTGGCTAGGAAGCTCAGAGCGCCAGTGCTTGTGGGGCTGTGGAAGGGCTGCCTAGGGCAGGTGCTGGCCAGCAAGAGCTTTCAGTGCTAGCCCCTTTGGTGTGGGAGGAGTGGCTGGACGTTTTGAATTTCGGAGCTGGGCTGTGGCTGTGCCGAGAAGGAACGTCCCCACTGTGCTGTGGCTAGGAAGCTCAGAGCGCCAGTGCTTGTGGGGCTGTGGAAGGGCTGCCTAGGGCAGGTGCTGGCCAGCAAGAGCTTTCAGTGCTAGCCCCTTTGGTGTGGGAGCAGTGGCTGGACGTTTTGAATTTCGGAGCTGGGCTGTGGCTGTGCCGAGAAGGAACGTCCCCACTGTGCTGTGGCTAGGAAGCTCAGAGCGCCAGTGCTTGTGGGGCTGTGGAAGGGCTGCCTAGGGCAGGTGATGGCCAGCAAGAGCTTTCAGTGCTAGCCCCTTTGGTGTGGGAGCAGTGGCTGGACGTTTTGAATTTCGGAGCTGGGCTGTGGCTGTGCCGAGAAGGAACGTCCCCACTGTGCTGTGACTAGGAAGCTCAGAGCGCCTGTGCTTGTGGGGCTGTGGAAGGGCTGCCTAGGGCAGGTGATGGCCAGCAAGAGCTTTCAGTGCTAGCCCCTTTGGTGTGGGAGCAGTGGCTGGACGTTTTGAATTTCGGAGCTGGGCTGTGGCTGTGCCGAGAAGGAACGTCCCCACTGTGCTGTGGCTAGGAAGCTCAGAGCGCCAGTGCTTGTGGGGCTGTGGAAGGGCTGCCTAGGGCAGGTGATGGCCAGCAAGAGCTTTCAGTGCTAGCCCCTTTGGTGTGGGAGCAGTGGCTGGACGTTTTGAATTTCGGAGCTGGGCTGTGGCTGTGCCGAGAAGGAACGTCCCCACTGTGCTGTGGCTAGGAAGCTCAGAGCGCCAGTGCTTGTGGGGCTGTGGAAGGGCTGCCTAGGGCAGGTGATGGCCAGCAAGAGCTTTCAGTGCTAGCCCCTTTGGTGTGGGAGCAGTGG
Source organism: Aptenodytes patagonicus (assembly GCF_965638725.1). Lineage (NCBI taxonomy): Eukaryota > Metazoa > Chordata > Aves > Sphenisciformes > Spheniscidae > Aptenodytes > Aptenodytes patagonicus. The sequence goes on along the minus strand of NW_027472174.1, from coordinate 47,531 downwards.
CTGGACGTTTTCAATTTCGGAGCTGGGCTGTGGCTGTGCCGAGAAGGAACGTCCCCACTGTGCTGTGGCTAGGAAGCTCAGAGCGCCAGTGCTTGTGGGGCTGTGGAAGGGCTGCCTAGGGCAGGTGATGGCCAGCAAGAGCTTTCAGTGCTAGCCCCTTTGGTGTGGGAGCAGTGGCTGGACGTTTTGAATTTCGGAGCTGGGCTGTGGCTGTGCCGAGAAGGAACGTCCCCACTGTGCTGTGACTAGGAAGCTCAGAGTGCCAGTGCTTGTGGGGCTGTGGAAGGGCTGCCTAGGGCAGGTGCTGGCCAGCAAGAGCTTTCAGTGCTAGCCCCTTTGGTGTGGGAGCAGTGGCTGGACGTTTCGAATTTCGGAGCTGGGCTCTGGCTGTGCCGAGAAGGAACGTCCCCACTGTGCTGTGGCTAGGAAGCTCAGAGTGCCAGTGCTTGTGGGGCTGTGGAAGGGCTGCCTAGGGCAGGTGATGGCCAGCAAGAGCTTTCAGTGCTAGCCCCTTTGGTGTGGGAGCAGTGGCTGGACGTTTTGAATTTCGGAGCTGGGCTGTGGCTGTGCCGAGAAGGAACGTCCCCACTGTGCTGTGGCTAGGAAGCTCAGAGCGCCAGTGCTTGTGGGGCTGTGGAAGGGCTGCCTAGGGCAGGTGATGGCCAGCAAGAGCTTTCAGTGCTAGCCCCTTTGGTGTGGGAGCAGTGGCTGGACGTTTTGAATTTCGGAGCTGGGCTGTGGCTGTGCCGAGAAGGAACGTCCCCACTGTGCTGTGGCTAGGAAGCTCAGAGCGCCAGTGCTTGTGGGGCTGTGGAAGGGCTGCCTAGGGCAGGTGATGGCCAGCAAGAGCTTTCAGTGCTAGCCCCTTTGGTGTGGGAGCAGTGGCTGGACGTTTCGAATTTCGGAGCTGGGCTGTGGCTGTGCCGAGAAGGAACGTCCCCACTGTGCTGTGGCTAGGAAGCTCAGAGCGCCAGTGCTTGTGGGGCTGTGGAAGGGCTGCCTAGGGCAGGTGCTGGCCAGCAAGAGCTTTCAGTGCTAGCCCCTTTGGTGTGGGAGCAGTGGCTGGACGTTTCGAATTTCGGAGCTGGGCTGTGGCTGTGCCGAGAAGGAACGTCCCCACTGTGCTGTGGCTAGGAAGCTCAGAGCGCCAGTGCTTGTGGGGCTGTGGAAGGGCTGCCTAGGGCAGGTGATGGCCAGCAAGAGCTTTCAGTGCTAGCCCCTTTGGTGTGGGAGCAGTGGCTGGACGTTTTGAATTTCGGAGCTGGGCTGTGGCTGTGCCGAGAAGGAACGTCCCCACTGTGCTGTGGCTAGGAAGCTCAGAGCGCCAGTGCTTGTGGGGCTGTGGAAGGGCTGCCTAGGGCAGGTGCTGGCCAGCAAGAGCTTTCAGTGCTAGCCCCTTTGGTGTGGGAGCAGTGGCTGGACGTTTTGAATTTCGGAGCTGGGCTGTGGCTGTGCCGAGAAGGAACGTCCCCACTGTGCTGTGACTAGGAAGCTCAGAGCGCCAGTGCTTGTGGGGCTGTGGAAGGGCTGCCTAGGGCAGGTGATGGCCAGCAAGAGCTTTCAGTGCTAGCCCCTTTAGTGTGGGAGCAGTGGCTGGACGTTTCGAATTTCGGAGCTGGGCTGTGGCTGTGCCGAGAAGGAACGTCCCCACTGTGCTGTGGCTAGGAAGCTCAGAGCGCCAGTGCTTGTGGGGCTGTGGAAGGGCTGCCTAGGGCAGGTGATGGCCAGCAAGAGCTTTCAGTGCTAGCCCCTTTGGTGTGGGAGCAGTGGCTGGACGTTTTGAATTTCGGAGCTGGGCTGTGGCTGTGCCGAGAAGGAACGTCCCCACTGTGCTGTGGCTAGGAAGCTCAGAGCGCCAGTGCTTGTGGGGCTGTGGAAGGGCTGCCTAGGGCAGGTGATGGCCAGCAAGAGCTTTCAGTGCTAGCCCCTTTGGTGTGGGAGCAGTGGCTGGACGTTTCGAATTTCGGAGCTGGGCTGTGGCTGTGCCGAGAAGGAACGTCCCCACTGTGCTGTGGCTAGGAAGCTCAGAGCGCCAGTGCTTGTGGGGCTGTGGAAGGGCTGCCTAGGGCAGGTGATGGCCAGCAAGAGCTTTCAGTGCTAGCCCCTTTGGTGTGGGAGCAGTGGCTGGACGTTTCGAATTTCGGAGCTGGGCTGTGGCTGTGCCGAGAAGGAACGTCCCCACTGTGCTGTGGCTAGGAAGCTCAGAGCGCCAGTGCTTGTGGGGCTGTGGAAGGGCTGCCTAGGGCAGGTGATGGCCAGCAAGAGCTTTCAGTGCTAGCCCCTTTGGTGTGGGAGCAGTGGCTGGACGTTTTGAATTTCGGAGCTGGGCTGTGGCTGTGCCGAGAAGGAACGTCCCCACTGTGCTGTGGCTAGGAAGCTCAGAGCGCCAGTGCTTGTGGGGCTGTGGAAGGGCTGCCTAGGGCAGGTGATGGCCAGCAAGAGCTTTCAGTGCTAGCCCCTTTGGTGTGGGAGCAGTGGCTGGACGTTTTGAATTTGGGAGCTGGGCTGTGGCTGTGCCGAGAAGGAACGTCCCCACTGTGCTGTGGCTAGGAAGCTCAGAGTGCCAGTGCTTGTGGGGCTGTGGAAGGGCTGCCTAGGGCAGGTGATGGCCAGCAAGAGCTTTCAGTGCTAGCCCCTTTGGTGTGGGAGCAGTGGCTGGACGTTTTGAATTTCGGAGCTGGGCTGTGGCTGTGCCGAGAAGGAACGTCCCCACTGTGCTGTGGCTAGGAAGCTCAGAGCGCCAGTGCTTGTGGGGCTGTGGAAGGGCTGCCTAGGGCAGGTGATGGCCAGCAAGAGCTTTCAGTGCTAGCCCCTTTGGTGTGGGAGCAGTGGCTGGACGTTTTGAATTTCGGAGCTGGGCTGTGGCTGTGCCGAGAAGGAACGTCCCCACTGTGCTGTGGCTAGGAAGCTCAGAGCGCCAGTGCTTGTGGGGCTGTGGAAGGGCTGCCTAGGGCAGGTGCTGGCCAGCAAGAGCTTTCAGTGCTAGCCCCTTTGGTGTGGGAGCAGTGGCTGGACGTTTTGAATATGGAGCTGGGCTGTGGCTGTGCCGAGAAGGAACGTCCCCACTGTGCTGTGGCTAGGAAGCTCAGAGTGCCAGTGCTTGTGGGGCTGTGGAAGGGCTGCCTAGGGAAGGTGATGGCCAGCAAGAGCTTTCAGTGCTAGCCCCTTTGGTGTGGGAGCAGTGGCTGGACGTTTCGAATTTCGGAGCTGGGCTGTGGCTGTGCCGAGAAGGAACGTCCCCACTGTGCTGTGGCTAGGAAGCTCAGAGCGCCAGTGCTTGTGGGGCTGTGGAAGGGCTGCCTAGGGAAGGTAATGGCCAGCAAGAGCTTTCAGTGCTAGCCCCTTTGGTGTGGGAGCAGTGGCAGGACGTTTTGAATTTCGGAGCTGGGCTGTGGCTGTGCCGAGAAGGAACGTCCCCACTGTGCTGTGGCTAGGAAGCTCAGAGCGCCAGTGCTTGTGGGGCTGTGGAAGGGCTGCCTAGGGCAGGTGATGGCCAGCAAGAGCTTTCAGTGCTAGCCCCTTTGGTGTGGGAGCAGTGGCTGGACGTTTCGAATTTCGGAGCTGGGCTGTGGCTGTGCCGAGAAGGAACGTCCCCACTGTGCTGTGGCTAGGAAGCTCAGAGCGCCAGTGCTTGTGGGGCTGTGGAAGGGCTGCCTAGGGCAGGTGCTGGCCAGCAAGAGCTTTCAGTGCTAGCCCCTTTGGTGTGGGAGCAGTGGCTGGACGTTTTGAATTTCGGAGCTGGGCTGTGGCTGTGCCGAGAAGGAACGTCCCCACTGTGCTGTGGCTAGGAAGCTCAGAGCGCCAGTGCTTGTGGGGCTGTGGAAGGGCTGCCTAGGGCAGGTGATGGCCAGCAAGAGCTTTCAGTGCTAGCCCCTTTGGTGTGGGAGCAGTGGCTGGACGTTTTGAATTTCGGAGCTGGGCTGTGGCTGTGCCGAGAAGGAACGTCCCCACTGTGCTGTGGCTAGGAAGCTCAGAGCGCCAGTGTTTGTGGGGCTGTGGAAGGGCTGCCTAGGGCAGGTGCTGGCCAGCAAGAGCTTTCAGTGCTAGCCCCTTTGGTGTGGGAGCAGTGGCTGGACGTTTTGAATTTCGGAGCTGGGCTGTGGCTGTGCGGAGAAGGAACGTCCCCACTGTGCTGTGGCTAGGAAGCTCAGAGCGCCAGTGCTTGTGGGGCTGTGGAAGGGCTGCCTAGGGCAGGTGCTGGCCAGCAAGAGCTTTCAGTGCTAGCCCCTTTGGTGTGGGAGCAGTGGCTGGACGTTTTGAATTTCGGAGCTGGGCTGTGGCTGTGCCGAGAAGGAACGTCCCCACTGTGCTGTGACTAGGAAGCTCAGAGTGCCAGTGCTTGTGGGGCTGTGGAAGGGCTGCCTAGGGAAGGTGTTGGCCAGCAAGAGCTTTCAGTGCTAGCCCCTTTGGTGTGGGAGCAGTGGCTGGACGTTTTGAATTTCGGAGCTGGGCTCTGGCTGTGCCGAGAAGGAACGTCCCCACTGTGCTGTGGCTAGGAAGCTCAGAGCGCCAGTGCTTGTGGGGCTGTGGAAGGGCTGCCTAGGGCAGGTGATGGCCAGCAAGAGCTTTCAGTGCTAGCCCCTTTGGTGTGGGAGCAGTGGCTGGACGTTTCGAATTTCGGAGCTGGGCTGTGGCTGTGCCGAGAAGGAACGTCCCCACTGTGCTGTGGCTAGGAAGCTCAGAGCGCCAGTGCTTGTGGGGCTGTGGAAGGGCTGCCTAGGGAAGGTAATGGCCAGCAAGAGCTTTCAGTGCTAGCCCCTTTGGTGTGGGAGCAGTGGCTGGACGTTTTGAATTTCGGAGCTGGGCTGTGGCTGTGCCGAGAAGGAACGTCCCCACTGTGCTGTGGCTAGGAAGCTCAGAGCGCCAGTGCTTGTGGGGCTGTGGAAGGGCTGCCTAGGGCAGGTGATGGCCAGCAAGAGCTTTCAGTGCTAGCCCCTTTGGTGTGGGAGCAGTGGCTGGACGTTTTGAATTTGGGAGCTGGGCTGTGGCTGTGCCGAGAAGGAACGTCCCCACTGTGCTGTGGCTAGGAAGCTCAGAGCGCCAGTGCTTGTGGGGCTGTGGAAGGGCTGCCTAGGGCAGGTGATGGCCAGCAAGAGCTTTCAGTGCTAGCCCCTTTGGTGTGGGAGCAGTGGCTGGACGTTTTGAATTTCGGAGCTGGGCTGTGGCTGTGCCGAGAAGGAACGTCCCCACTGTGCTGTGGCTAGGAAGCTCAGAGCGCCAGTGCTTGTGGGGCTGTGGAAGGGCTGCCTAGGGCAGGTGATGGCCAGCAAGAGCTTTCAGTGCTAGCCCCTTTGGTGTGGGAGCAGTGGCTGGACGTTTCGAATTTCGGAGCTGGGCTGTGGCTGTGCCGAGAAGGAACGTCCCCACTGTGCTGTGGCTAGGAAGCTCAGAGCGCCAGTGCTTGTGGGGCTGTGGAAGGGCTGCCTAGGGCAGGTGCTGGCCAGCAAGAGCTTTCAGTGCTAGCCCCTTTGGTGTGGGAGCAGTGGCTGGACGTTTTGAATATGGAGCTGGGCTGTGGCTGTGCCGAGAAGGAACGTCCCCACTGTGCTGTGGCTAGGAAGCTCAGAGCGCCAGTGCTTGTGGGGCTGTGGAAGGGCTGCCTAGGGCAGGTGATGGCCAGCAAGAGCTTTCAGTGCTAGCCCCTTTGGTGTGGGAGCAGTGGCTGGACGTTTTGAATTTCGGAGCTGGGCTGTGGCTGTGCTGAGAAGGAACGTCCCCACTGTGCTGTGGCTAGGAAGCTCAGAGTGCCAGTGCTTGTGGGGCTGTGGAAGGGCTGCCTAGGGCAGGTGCTGGCCAGCAAGAGCTTTCAGTGCTAGCCCCTTTGGTGTGGGAGCAGTGGCTGGACGTTTCGAATTTCGGAGCTGGGCTGTGGCTGTGCCGAGAAGGAACGTCCCCACTGTGCTGTGGCTAGGAAGCTCAGAGCGCCAGTGCTTGTGGGGCTGTGGAAGGGCTGCCTAGGGAAGGTAATGGCCAGCAAGAGCTTTCAGTGCTAGCCCCTTTGGTGTGGGAGCAGTGGCTGGACGTTTTGAATTTCGGAGCTGGGCTGTGGCTGTGCCGAGAAGGAACGTCCCCACTGTGCTGTGGCTAGGAAGCTCAGAGCGCCAGTGTTTGTGGGGCTGTGGAAGGGCTGCCTAGGGCAGGTGATGGCCAGCAAGAGCTTTCAGTGCTAGCCCCTTTGGTGTGGGAGCAGTGGCTGGACGTTTTGAATTTCGGAGCTGGGCTGTGGCTGTGCCGAGAAGGAACGTCCCCACTGTGCTGTGGCTAGGAAGCTCAGAGCGCCAGTGCTTGTGGGGCTGTGGAAGGGCTGCCTAGGGAAGGTAATGGCCAGCAAGAGCTTTCAGTGCTAGCCCCTTTGGTGTGGGAGCAGTGGCTGGACGTTTTGAATTTCGGAGCTGGGCTGTGGCTGTGCCGAGAAGGAACGTCCCCACTGTGCTGTGACTAGGAAGCTCAGAGTGCCAGTGCTTGTGGGGCTGTGGAAGGGCTGCCTAGGGCAGGTGATGGCCAGCAAGAGCTTTCAGTGCTAGCCCCTTTGGTGTGGGAGCAGTGGCTGGACGTTTCGAATTTCGGAGCTGGGCTCTGGCTGTGCCGAGAAGGAACGTCCCCACTGTGCTGTGGCTAGGAAGCTCAGAGCGCCAGTGCTTGTGGGGCTGTGGAAGGGCTGCCTAGGGCAGGTGATGGCCAGCAAGAGCTTTCAGTGCTAGCCCCTTTGGTGTGGGAGCAGTGGCTGGACGTTTTGAATTTGGGAGCTGGGCTGTGGCTGTGCCGAGAAGGAACGTCCCCACTGTGCTGTGGCTAGGAAGCTCAGAGCGCCAGTGCTTGTGGGGCTGTGGAAGGGCTGCCTAGGGCAGGTGCTGGCCAGCAAGAGCTTTCAGTGCTAGCCCCTTTGGTGTGGGAGCAGTGGCTGGACGTTTTGAATTTCGGAGCTGGGCTGTGGCTGTGCCGAGAAGGAACGTCCCCACTGTGCTGTGGCTAGGAAGCTCAGAGCGCCAGTGCTTGTGGGGCTGTGGAAGGGCTGCCTAGGGCAGGTGATGGCCAGCAAGAGCTTTCAGTGCTAGCCCCTTTGGTGTGGGAGCAGTGGCTGGACGTTTTGAATTTCGGAGCTGGGCTGTGGCTGTGCCGAGAAGGAACGTCCCCACTGTGCTGTGGCTAGGAAGCTCAGAGCGCCAGTGCTTGTGGGGCTGTGGAAGGGCTGCCTAGGGCAGGTGATGGCCAGCAAGAGCTTTCAGTGCTAGCCCCTTTGGTGTGGGAGCAGTGGCTGGACGTTTCGAATTTCGGAGCTGGGCTGTGGCTGTGCCGAGAAGGAACGTCCCCACTGTGCTGTGGCTAGGAAGCTCAGAGCGCCAGTGCTTGTGGGGCTGTGGAAGGGCTGCCTAGGGCAGGTGATGGCCAGCAAGAGCTTTCAGTGCTAGCCCCTTTGGTGTGGGAGCAGTGGCTGGACGTTTCGAATTTCGGAGCTGGGCTGTGGCTGTGCCGAGAAGGAACGTCCCCACTGTGCTGTGGCTAGGAAGCTCAGAGCGCCAGTGCTTGTGGGGCTGTGGAAGGGCTGCCTAGGGCAGGTGCTGGCCAGCAAGAGCTTTCAGTGCTAGCCCCTTTGGTGTGGGAGCAGTGGCTGGACGTTTTGAATTTCGGAGCTGGGCTGTGGCTGTGCCGAGAAGGAACGTCCCCACTGTGCTGTGGCTAGGAAGCTCAGAGCGCCAGTGCTTGTGGGGCTGTGGAAGGGCTGCCTAGGGCAGGTGATGGCCAGCAAGAGCTTTCAGTGCTAGCCCCTTTGGTGTGGGAGCAGTGGCTGGACGTTTTGAATTTCGGAGCTGGGCTGTGGCTGTGCCGAGAAGGAACGTCCCCACTGTGCTGTGACTAGGAAGCTCAGAGTGCCAGTGCTTGTGGGGCTGTGGAAGGGCTGCCTAGGGCAGGTGTTGGCCAGCAAGAGCTTTCAGTGCTAGCCCCTTTGGTGTGGGAGCAGTGGCTGGACGTTTTGAATTTCGGAGGTGGGCTGTGGCTGTGCCGAGAAGGAACGTCCCCACTGTGCTGTGGCTAGGAAGCTCAGAGCGCCAGTGCTTGTGGGGCTGTGGAAGGGCTGCCTAGGGCAGGTGATGGCCAGCAAGAGCTTTCAGTGCTAGCCCCTTTGGTGTGGGAGCAGTGGCTGGACGTTTTGAATTTCGGAGCTGGGCTGTGGCTGTGCCGAGAAGGAACGTCCCCACTGTGCTGTGGCTAGGAAGCTCAGAGCGCCAGTGCTTGTGGGGCTGTGGAAGGGCTGCCTAGGGCAGGTGATGGCCAGCAAGAGCTTTCAGTGCTAGCCCCTTTGGTGTGGGAGCAGTGGCTGGACGTTTTGAATTTCGGAGCTGGGCTGTGGCTGTGCCGAGAAGGAACGTCCCCACTGTGCTGTGACTAGGAAGCTCAGAGTGCCAGTGCTTGTGGGGCTGTGGAAGGGCTGCCTAGGGCAGGTGTTGGCCAGCAAGAGCTTTCAGTGCTAGCCCCTTTGGTGTGGGAGCAGTGGCTGGACGTTTTGAATTTCGGAGCTGGGCTCTGGCTGTGCCGAGAAGGAACGTCCCCACTGTGCTGTGGCTAGGAAGCTCAGAGCGCCAGTGCTTGTGGGGCTGTGGAAGGGCTGCCTAGGGCAGGTGATGGCCAGCAAGAGCTTTCAGTGCTAGCCCCTTTGGTGTGGGAGCAGTGGCTGGACGTTTTGAATTTCGGAGCTGGGCTCTGGCTGTGCCGAGAAGGAACGTCCCCACTGTGCTGTGGCTAGGAAGCTCAGAGCGCCAGTGCTTGTGGGGCTGTGGAAGGGCTGCCTAGGGCAGGTGCTGGCCAGCAAGAGCTTTCAGTGCTAGCCCCTTTGGTGTGGGAGCAGTGGCTGGACGTTTTGAATTTCGGAGCTGGGCTGTGGCTGTGCTGAGAAGGAACGTCCCCACTGTGCTGTGGCTAGGAAGCTCAGAGTGCCAGTGCTTGTGGGGCTGTGGAAGGGCTGCCTAGGGCAGGTGCTGGCCAGCAAGAGCTTTCAGTGCTAGCCCCTTTGGTGTGGGAGCAGTGGCTGGACGTTTTGAATTTGGGAGCTGGGCTGTGGCTGTGCCGAGAAGGAACGTCCCCACTGTGCTGTGGCTAGGAAGCTCAGAGCGCCAGTGTTTGTGGGGCTGTGGAAGGGCTGCCTAGGGCAGGTGATGGCCAGCAAGAGCTTTCAGTGCTAGCCCCTTTGGTGTGGGAGCAGTGGCTGGACGTTTTGAATTTCGGAGCTGGGCTGTGGCTGTGCCGAGAAGGAACGTCCCCACTGTGCTGTGGCTAGGAAGCTCAGAGCGCCAGTGCTTGTGGGGCTGTGGAAGGGCTGCCTAGGGCAGGTGATGGCCAGCAAGAGCTTTCAGTGCTAGCCCCTTTGGTGTGGGAGCAGTGGCTGGACGTTTCGAATTTCGGAGCTGGGCTGTGGCTGTGCCGAGAAGGAACGTCCCCACTGTGCTGTGGCTAGGAAGCTCAGAGCGCCAGTGCTTGTGGGGCTGTGGAAGGGCTGCCTAGGGCAGGTGATGGCCAGCAAGAGCTTTCAGTGCTAGCCCCTTTGGTGTGGGAGCAGTGGCTGGACGTTTCGAATTTCGGAGCTGGGCTGTGGCTGTGCCGAGAAGGAACGTCCCCACTGTGCTGTGGCTAGGAAGCTCAGAGCGCCAGTGCTTGTGGGGCTGTGGAAGGGCTGCCTAGGGCAGGTGATGGCCAGCAAGAGCTTTCAGTGCTAGCCCCTTTGGTGTGGGAGCAGTGGCTGGACGTTTTGAATTTGGGAGCTGGGCTGTGGCTGTGCCGAGAAGGAACGTCCCCACTGTGCTGTGGCTAGGAAGCTCAGAGCGCCAGTGCTTGTGGGGCTGTGGAAGGGCTGCCTAGGGCAGGTGATGGCCAGCAAGAGCTTTCAGTGCTAGCCCCTTTGGTGTGGGAGCAGTGGCTGGACGTTTTGAATTTCGGAGCTGGGCTGTGGCTGTGCCGAGAAGGAACGTCCCCACTGTGCTGTGGCTAGGAAGCTCAGAGCGCCAGTGCTTGTGGGGCTGTGGAAGGGCTGCCTAGGGCAGGTGATGGCCAGCAAGAGCTTTCAGTGCTAGCCCCTTTGGTGTGGGAGCAGTGGCTGGACGTTTTGAATTTCGGAGCTGGGCTCTGGCTGTGCTGAGAAGGAACGTCCCCACTGTGCTGTGGCTAGGAAGCTCAGAGCGCCAGTGCTTGTGGGGCTGTGGAAGGGCTGCCTAGGGCAGGTGATGGCCAGCAAGAGCTTTCAGTGCTAGCCCCTTTGGTGTGGGAGCAGTGGCTGGACGTTTTGAATTTCGGAGCTGGGCTGTGGCTGTGCCGAGAAGGAACGTCCCCACTGTGCTGTGGCTAGGAAGCTCAGAGCGCCAGTGCTTGTGGGGCTGTGGAAGGGCTGCCTAGGGCAGGTGATGGCCAGCAAGAGCTTTCAGTGCTAGCCCCTTTGGTGTGGGAGCAGTGGCTGGACGTTCTGAATTTCGGAGCTGGGCTGTGGCTGTGCCGAGAAGGAACGTCCCCACTGTGCTGTGGCTAGGAAGCTCAGAGCGCCAGTGCTTGTGGGGCTGTGGAAGGGCTGCCTAGGGCAGGTGATGGCTAGCAAGAGCTTTCAGTGCTAGCCCCTTTGGTGTGGGAGGAGTGGCTGGACGTTTTGAATTTCGGAGCTGGGCTGTGGCTGTGCCGAGAAGGAACGTCCCCACTGTGCTGTGGCTAGGAAGCTCAGAGCGCCAGTGTTTGTGGGGCTGTGGAAGGGCTGCCTAGGGCAGGTGATGGCCAGCAAGAGCTTTCAGTGCTAGCCCCTTTGGTGTGGGAGCAGTGGCTGGACGTTTTGAATTTCGGAGCTGGGCTGTGGCTGTGCCGAGAAGGAACGTCCCCACTGTGCTGTGGCTAGGAAGCTCAGAGCGCCAGTGCTTGTGGGGCTGTGGAAGGGCTGCCTAGGGCAGGTGATGGCCAGCAAGAGCTTTCAGTGCTAGCCCCTTTGGTGTGGGAGCAGTGGCTGGACGTTTCGAATTTCGGAGCTGGGCTGTGGCTGTGTCGAGAAGGAACGTCCCCACTGTGCTGTGGCTAGGAAGCTCAGAGCGCCAGTGCTTGTGGGGCTGTGGAAGGGCTGCCTAGGGCAGGTGATGGCCAGCAAGAGCTTTCAGTGCTAGCCCCTTTGGTGTGGGAGCAGTGGCTGGACGTTTTGAATTTCGGAGCTGGGCTGTGGCTGTGCTGAGAAGGAACGTCCCCACTGTGCTGTGGCTAGGAAGCTCAGAGTGCCAGTGCTTGTGGGGCTGTGGAAGGGCTGCCTAGGGCAGGTGATGGCCAGCAAGAGCTTTCAGTGCTAGCCCCTTTGGTGTGGGAGCAGTGGCTGGACGTTTCGAATTTCGGAGCTGGGCTGTGGCTGTGCCGAGAAGGAACGTCCCCACTGTGCTGTGGCTAGGAAGCTCAGAGCGCCAGTGCTTGTGGGGCTGTGGAAGGGCTGCCTAGGGCAGGTGATGGCCAGCAAGAGCTTTCAGTGCTAGCCCCTTTGGTGTGGGAGCAGTGGCTGGACGTTTTGAATTTCGGAGCTGGGCTGTGGCTGTGCCGAGAAGGAACGTCCCCACTGTGCTGTGGCTAGGAAGCTCAGAGCGCCAGTGCTTGTGGGGCTGTGGAAGGGCTGCCTAGGGCAGGTGATGGCCAGCAAGAGCTTTCAGTGCTAGCCCCTTTGGTGTGGGAGCAGTGGCTGGACGTTTTGAATTTCGGAGCTGGGCTGTGGCTGTGCCGAGAAGGAACGTCCCCACTGTGCTGTGGCTAGGAAGCTCAGAGCGCCAGTGCTTGTGGGGCTGTGGAAGGGCTGCCTAGGGCAGGTGATGGCCAGCAAGAGCTTTCAGTGCTAGCCCCTTTGGTGTGGGAGCAGTGGCTGGACGTTTTGAATTTCGGAGCTGGGCTGTGGCTGTGCTGAGAAGGAACGTCCCCACTGTGCTGTGGCTAGGAAGCTCAGAGTGCCAGTGCTTGTGGGGCTGTGGAAGGGCTGCCTAGGGCAGGTGATGGCCAGCAAGAGCTTTCAGTGCTAGCCCCTTTGGTGTGGGAGCAGTGGCTGGATGTTTCAAATTTCGGAGCTGGGCTGTGGCTGTGCCGAGAAGGAACGTCCCCACTGTGCTGTGGCTAGGAAGCTCAGAGCGCCAGTGCTTGTGGGGCTGTGGAAGGGCTGCCTAGGGCAGGTGCTGGCCAGCAAGAGCTTTCAGTGCTAGCCCCTTTGGTGTGGGAGCAGTGGCTGGACGTTTCGAATTTCGGAGCTGGGCTCTGGCTGTGCCGAGAAGGAACGTCCCCACTGTGCTGTGGCTAGGAAGCTCAGAGCGCCAGTGCTTGTGGGGCTGTGGAAGGGCTGCCTAGGGCAGGTGATGGCCAGCAAGAGCTTTCAGTGCTAGCCCCTTTGGTGTGGGAGCAGTGGCTGGACGTTTTGAATTTCGGAGCTGGGCTGTGGCTGTGCCGAGAAGGAACGTCCCCACTGTGCTGTGGCTAGGAAGCTCAGAGCGCCAGTGCTTGTGGGGCTGTGGAAGGGCTGCCTAGGGCAGGTGATGGCCAGCAAGAGCTTTCAGTGCTAGCCCCTTTGGTGTGGGAGCAGTGGCTGGACGTTTTGAATTTCGGAGCTGGGCTGTGGCTGTGCCGAGAAGGAACGTCCCCACTGTGCTGTGGCTAGGAAGCTCAGAGCGCCAGTGCTTGTGGGGCTGTGGAAGGGCTGCCTAGGGCAGGTGATGGCCAGCAAGAGCTTTCAGTGCTAGCCCCTTTGGTGTGGGAGCAGTGGCTGGACGTTTCGAATTTCGGAGCTGGGCTGTGGCTGTGCCGAGAAGGAACGTCCCCACTGTGCTGTGGCTAGGAAGCTCAGAGCGCCAGTGCTTGTGGGGCTGTGGAAGGGCTGCCTAGGGCAGGTGATGGCCAGCAAGAGCTTTCAGTGCTAGCCCCTTTGGTGTGGGAGCAGTGGCTGGACGTTTCGAATTTCGGAGCTGGGCTGTGGCTGTGCTGAGAAGGAACGTCCCCACTGTGCTGTGGCTAGGAAGCTCAGAGTGCCAGTGCTTGTGGGGCTGTGGAAGGGCTGCCTAGGGCAGGTGATGGCCAGCAAGAGCTTTCAGTGCTAGCCCCTTTGGTGTGGGAGCAGTGGCTGGACGTTTCGAATTTCGGAGCTGGGCTGTGGCTGTGCCGAGAAGGAACGTCCCCACTGTGCTGTGGCTAGGAAGCTCAGAGCGCCAGTGCTTGTGGGGCTGTGGAAGGGCTGCCTAGGGCAGGTGATGGCCAGCAAGAGCTTTCAGTGCTAGCCCCTTTGGTGTGGGAGCAGTGGCTGGACGTTTTGAATTTGGGAGCTGGGCTGTGGCTGTGCCGAGAAGGAACGTCCCCACTGTGCTGTGGCTAGGAAGCTCAGAGCGCCAGTGCTTGTGGGGCTGTGGAAGGGCTGCCTAGGGCAGGTGCTGGCCAGCAAGAGCTTTCAGTGCTAGCCCCTTTGGTGTGGGAGCAGTGGCTGGACGTTTTGAATTTCGGAGCTGGGCTCTGGATGTGCCGAGAAGGAACGTCCCCACTGTGCTGTGGCTAGGAAGCTCAGAGCGCCAGTGCTTGTGGGGCTGTGGAAGGGCTGCCTAGGGCAGGTGATGGCCAGCAAGAGCTTTCAGTGCTAGCCCCTTTGGTGTGGGAGCAGTGGCTGGACGTTTTGAATTTCGGAGCTGGGCTGTGGCTGTGCCAAGAAGGAACGTCCCCACTGTGCTGTGGCTAGGAAGCTCAGAGCGCCAGTGCTTGTGGGGCTGTGGAAGGGCTGCCTAGGGCAGGTGATGGCCAGCAAGAGCTTTCAGTGCTAGCCCCTTTGGTGTGGGAGCAGTGGCTGGACGTTTTGAATTTCGGAGCTGGGCTGTGGCTGTGCCGAGAAGGAACGTCCCCACTGTGCTGTGGCTAGGAAGCTCAGAGCGCCAGTGCTTGTGGGGCTGTGGAAGGGCTGCCTAGGGCAGGTGCTGGCCAGCAAGAGCTTTCAGTGCTAGCCCCTTTGGTGTGGGAGCAGTGGCTGGACGTTTTGAATTTCGGAGCTGGGCTGTGGCTGTGCCGAGAAGGAACGTCCCCACTGTGCTGTGGCTAGGAAGCTCAGAGCGCCAGTGCTTGTGGGGCTGTGGAAGGGCTGCCTAGGGCAGGTGATGGCCAGCAAGAGCTTTCAGTGCTAGCCCCTTTGGTGTGGGAGCAGTGGCTGGACGTTTTGAATTTGGGAGCTGGGCTGTGGCTGTGCCGAGAAGGAACGTCCCCACTGTGCTGTGGCTAGGAAGCTCAGAGCGCCAGTGCTTGTGGGGCTGTGGAAGGGCTGCCTAGGGCAGGTGCTGGCCAGCAAGAGCTTTCAGTGCTAGCCCCTTTGGTGTGGGAGCAGTGGCTGGACGTTTTGAATTTCGGAGCTGGGCTGTGGCTGTGCCGAGAAGGAACGTCCCCACTGTGCTGTGGCTAGGAAGCTCAGAGCGCCAGTGCTTGTGGGGCTGTGGAAGGGCTGCCTAGGGCAGGTGATGGCCAGCAAGAGCTTTCAGTGCTAGCCCCTTTGGTGTGGGAGCAGTGGCTGGACGTTTTGAATTTCGGAGCTGGGCTGTGGCTGTGCCGAGAAGGAACGTCCCCACTGTGCTGTGGCTAGGAAGCTCAGAGCGCCAGTGCTTGTGGGGCTGTGGAAGGGCTGCCTAGGGCAGGTGATGGCCAGCAAGAGCTTTCAGTGCTAGCCCCTTTGGTGTGGGAGCAGTGGCTGGACGTTTCGAATTTCGGAGCTGGGCTGTGGCTGTGCCGAGAAGGAACGTCCCCACTGTGCTGTGGCTAGGAAGCTCAGAGCGCCAGTGCTTGTGGGGCTGTGGAAGGGCTGCCTAGGGCAGGTGATGGCCAGCAAGAGCTTTCAGTGCTAGCCCCTTTGGTGTGGGAGCAGTGGCTGGACGTTTTGAATTTCGGAGCTGGGCTGTGGCTGTGCCGAGAAGGAACGTCCCCACTGTGCTGTGGCTAGGAAGCTCAGAGCGCCAGTGCTTGTGGGGCTGTGGAAGGGCTGCCTAGGGCAGGTGCTGGCCAGCAAGAGCTTTCAGTGCTAGCCCCTTTGGTGTGGGAGCAGTGGCTGGACGTTTTGAATTTCGGAGCTGGGCTGTGGCTGTGCCGAGAAGGAACGTCCCCACTGTGCTGTGGCTAGGAAGCTCAGAGCGCCAGTGCTTGTGGGGCTGTGGAAGGGCTGCCTAGGGCAGGTGATGGCCAGCAAGAGCTTTCAGTGCTAGCCCCTTTGGTGTGGGAGCAGTGGCTGGACGTTTTGAATTTCGGAGCTGGGCTGTGGCTGTGCCGAGAAGGAACGTCCCCACTGTGCTGTGACTAGGAAGCTCAGAGTGCCAGTGCTTGTGGGGCTGTGGAAGGGCTGCCTAGGGCAGGTGTTGGCCAGCAAGAGCTTTCAGTGCTAGCCCCTTTGGTGTGGGAGCAGTGGCTGGACGTTTTGAATTTCGGAGCTGGGCTGTGGCTGTGCCGAGAAGGAACGTCCCCACTGTGCTGTGGCTAGGAAGCTCAGAGCGCCAGTGCTTGTGGGGCTGTGGAAGGGCTGCCTAGGGCAGGTGATGGCCAGCAAGAGCTTTCAGTGCTAGCCCCTTTGGTGTGGGAGCAGTGGCTGGACGTTTTGAATTTCGGAGCTGGGCTGTGGCTGTGCCGAGAAGGAACGTCCCCACTGTGCTGTGGCTAGGAAGCTCAGAGCGCCAGTGCTTGTGGGGCTGTGGAAGGGCTGCCTAGGGCAGGTGATGGCCAGCAAGAGCTTTCAGTGCTAGCCCCTTTGGTGTGGGAGCAGTGGCTGGACGTTTTGAATTTCGGAGCTGGGCTGTGGCTGTGCCGAGAAGGAACGTCCCCACTGTGCTGTGACTAGGAAGCTCAGAGTGCCAGTGCTTGTGGGGCTGTGGAAGGGCTGCCTAGGGCAGGTGCTGGCCAGCAAGAGCTTTCAGTGCTAGCCCCTTTGGTGTGGGAGCAGTGGCTGGACGTTTTGAATTTCGGAGCTGGGCTCTGGCTGTGCCGAGAAGGAACGTCCCCACTGTGCTGTGGCTAGGAAGCTCAGAGCGCCAGTGCTTGTGGGGCTGTGGAAGGGCTGCCTAGGGCAGGTGATGGCCAGCAAGAGCTTTCAGTGCTAGCCCCTTTGGTGTGGGAGGAGTGGCTGGACGTTTTGAATTTCGGAGCTGGGCTGTGGCTGTGCCGAGAAGGAACGTCCCCACTGTGCTGTGGCTAGGAAGCTCAGAGCGCCAGTGCTTGTGGGGCTGTGGAAGGGCTGCCTAGGGCAGGTGATGGCCAGCAAGAGCTTTCAGTGCTAGCCCCTTTGGTGTGGGAGCAGTGGCTGGACGTTTTGAATTTCGGAGCTGGGCTGTGGCTGTGCTGAGAAGGAACGTCCCCACTGTGCTGTGGCTAGGAAGCTCAGAGTGCCAGTGCTTGTGGGGCTGTGGAAGGGCTGCCTAGGGCAGGTGCTGGCCAGCAAGAGCTTTCAGTGCTAGCCCCTTTGGTGTGGGAGCAGTGGCTGGACGTTTTGAATTTGGGAGCTGGGCTGTGGCTGTGCCGAGAAGGAACGTCCCCACTGTGCTGTGGCTAGGAAGCTCAGAGCGCCAGTGTTTGTGGGGCTGTGGAAGGGCTGCCTAGGGCAGGTGATGGCCAGCAAGAGCTTTCAGTGCTAGCCCCTTTGGTGTGGGAGCAGTGGCTGGACGTTTTGAATTTCGGAGCTGGGCTGTGGCTGTGCCGAGAAGGAACGTCCCCACTGTGCTGTGGCTAGGAAGCTCAGAGCGCCAGTGCTTGTGGGGCTGTGGAAGGGCTGCCTAGGGCAGGTGATGGCCAGCAAGAGCTTTCAGTGCTAGCCCCTTTGGTGTGGGAGCAGTGGCTGGACGTTTTGAATTTCGGAGCTGGGCTGTGGCTGTGCCGAGAAGGAACGTCCCCACTGTGCTGTGGCTAGGAAGCTCAGAGCGCCAGTGCTTGTGGGGCTGTGGAAGGGCTGCCTAGGGCAGGTGCTGGCCAGCAAGAGCTTTCAGTGCTAGCCCCTTTGGTGTGGGAGCAGTGGCTGGACGTTTTGAATTTCGGAGCTGGGCTGTGGCTGTGCCGAGAAGGAACGTCCCCACTGTGCTGTGGCTAGGAAGCTCAGAGTGCCAGTGCTTGTGGGGCTGTGGAAGGGCTGCCTAGGGCAGGTGATGGCCAGCAAGAGCTTTCAGTGCTAGCCCCTTTGGTGTGGGAGCAGTGGCTGGACGTTTCGAATTTCGGAGCTGGGCTGTGGCTGTGCCGAGAAGGAACGTCCCCACTGTGCTGTGGCTAGGAAGCTCAGAGCGCCAGTGCTTGTGGGGCTGTGGAAGGGCTGCCTAGGGCAGGTGATGGCCAGCAAGAGCTTTCAGTGCTAGCCCCTTTGGTGTGGGAGCAGTGGCTGGACGTTTCGAATTTGGGAGCTGGGCTGTGGCTGTGCCGAGAAGGAACGTCCCCACTGTGCTGTGGCTAGGAAGCTCAGAGCGCCAGTGCTTGTGGGGCTGTGGAAGGGCTGCCTAGGGCAGGTGATGGCCAGCAAGAGCTTTCAGTGCTAGCCCCTTTGGTGTGGGAGCAGTGGCTGGACGTTTTGAATTTCGGAGCTGGGCTGTGGCTGTGCCGAGAAGGAACGTCCCCACTGTGCTGTGGCTAGGAAGCTCAGAGCGCCAGTGCTTGTGGGGCTGTGGAAGGGCTGCCTAGGGCAGGTGATGGCCAGCAAGAGCTTTCAGTGCTAGCCCCTTTGGTGTGGGAGCAGTGGCTGGACGTTTTGAATTTCGGAGCTGGGCTGTGGCTGTGCCGAGAAGGAACGTCCCCACTGTGCTGTGGCTAGGAAGCTCAGAGCGCCAGTGTTTGTGGGGCTGTGGAAGGGCTGCCTAGGGCAGGTGATGGCCAGCAAGAGCTTTCAGTGCTAGCCCCTTTGGTGTGGGAGCAGTGGCTGGACGTTTTGAATTTCGGAGCTGGGCTCTGGCTGTGCCGAGAAGGAACGTCCCCACTGTGCTGTGGCTAGGAAGCTCAGAGCGCCAGTGCTTGTGGGGCTGTGGAAGGGCTGCCTAGGGCAGGTGATGGCCAGCAAGAGCTTTCAGTGCTAGCCCCTTTGGTGTGGGAGCAGTGGCTGGACGTTTCGAATTTCGGAGCTGGGCTGTGGCTGTGCCGAGAAGGAACGTCCCCACTGTGCTGTGGCTAGGAAGCTCAGAGCGCCAGTGCTTGTGGGGCTGTGGAAGGGCTGCCTAGGGCAGGTGATGGCCAGCAAGAGCTTTCAGTGCTAGCCCCTTTGGTGTGGGAGCAGTGGCTGGACGTTTTGAATTTCGGAGCTGGGCTGTGGCTGTGCTGAGAAGGAACGTCCCCACTGTGCTGTGGCTAGGAAGCTCAGAGTGCCAGTGCTTGTGGGGCTGTGGAAGGGCTGCCTAGGGCAGGTGATGGCCAGCAAGAGCTTTCAGTGCTAGCCCCTTTGGTGTGGGAGCAGTGGCTGGACGTTTTGAATTTCGGAGCTGGGCTGTGGCTGTGCCGAGAAGGAACGTCCCCACTGTGCTGTGGCTAGGAAGCTCAGAGCGCCAGTGCTTGTGGGGCTGTGGAAGGGCTGCCTAGGGCAGGTGATGGCCAGCAAGAGCTTTCAGTGCTAGCCCCTTTGGTGTGGGAGCAGTGGCTGGACGTTTCGAATTTGGGAGCTGGGCTGTGGCTGTGCCGAGAAGGAACGTCCCCACTGTGCTGTGGCTAGGAAGCTCAGAGCGCCAGTGCTTGTGGGGCTGTGGAAGGGCTGCCTAGGGCAGGTGATGGCCAGCAAGAGCTTTCAGTGCTAGCCCCTTTGGTGTGGGAGCAGTGGCTGGACGTTTTGAATTTCGGAGCTGGGCTGTGGCTGTGCCGAGAAGGAACGTCCCCACTGTGCTGTGGCTAGGAAGCTCAGAGCGCCAGTGCTTGTGGGGCTGTGGAAGGGCTGCCTAGGGCAGGTGATGGCCAGCAAGAGCTTTCAGTGCTAGCCCCTTTGGTGTGGGAGCAGTGGCTGGACGTTTTGAATTTCGGAGCTGGGCTGTGGCTGTGCTGAGAAGGAACGTCCCCACTGTGCTGTGGCTAGGAAGCTCAGAGTGCCAGTGCTTGTGGGGCTGTGGAAGGGCTGCCTAGGGCAGGTGATGGCCAGCAAGAGCTTTCAGTGCTAGCCCCTTTGGTGTGGGAGCAGTGGCTGGATGTTTCAAATTTCGGAGCTGGGCTGTGGCTGTGCCGAGAAGGAACGTCCCCACTGTGCTGTGGCTAGGAAGCTCAGAGCGCCAGTGCTTGTGGGGCTGTGGAAGGGCTGCCTAGGGCAGGTGCTGGCCAGCAAGAGCTTTCAGTGCTAGCCCCTTTGGTGTGGGAGCAGTGGCTGGACGTTTCGAATTTCGGAGCTGGGCTGTGGCTGTGCCGAGAAGGAACGTCCCCACTGTGCTGTGGCTAGGAAGCTCAGAGCGCCAGTGCTTGTGGGGCTGTGGAAGGGCTGCCTAGGGCAGGTGATGGCCAGCAAGAGCTTTCAGTGCTAGCCCCTTTGGTGTGGGAGCAGTGGCTGGACGTTTTGAATTTCGGAGCTGGGCTGTGGCTGTGCCGAGAAGGAACGTCCCCACTGTGCTGTGGCTAGGAAGCTCAGAGCGCCAGTGCTTGTGGGGCTGTGGAAGGGCTGCCTAGGGCAGGTGATGGCCAGCAAGAGCTTTCAGTGCTAGCCCCTTTGGTGTGGGAGCAGTGGCTGGACGTTTTGAATTTCGGAGCTGGGCTGTGGCTGTGCCGAGAAGGAACGTCCCCACTGTGCTGTGGCTAGGAAGCTCAGAGCGCCAGTGCTTGTGGGGCTGTGGAAGGGCTGCCTAGGGCAGGTGATGGCCAGCAAGAGCTTTCAGTGCTAGCCCCTTTGGTGTGGGAGCAGTGGCTGGACGTTTCGAATTTCGGAGCTGGGCTGTGGCTGTGCCGAGAAGGAACGTCCCCACTGTGCTGTGGCTAGGAAGCTCAGAGCGCCAGTGCTTGTGGGGCTGTGGAAGGGCTGCCTAGGGCAGGTGATGGCCAGCAAGAGCTTTCAGTGCTAGCCCCTTTGGTGTGGGAGCAGTGGCTGGACGTTTCGAATTTCGGAGCTGGGCTGTGGCTGTGCTGAGAAGGAACGTCCCCACTGTGCTGTGGCTAGGAAGCTCAGAGTGCCAGTGCTTGTGGGGCTGTGGAAGGGCTGCCTAGGGCAGGTGATGGCCAGCAAGAGCTTTCAGTGCTAGCCCCTTTGGTGTGGGAGCAGTGGCTGGACGTTTCGAATTTCGGAGCTGGGCTGTGGCTGTGCCGAGAAGGAACGTCCCCACTGTGCTGTGGCTAGGAAGCTCAGAGCGCCAGTGCTTGTGGGGCTGTGGAAGGGCTGCCTAGGGCAGGTGATGGCCAGCAAGAGCTTTCAGTGCTAGCCCCTTTGGTGTGGGAGCAGTGGCTGGACGTTTTGAATTTGGGAGCTGGGCTGTGGCTGTGCCGAGAAGGAACGTCCCCACTGTGCTGTGGCTAGGAAGCTCAGAGCGCCAGTGCTTGTGGGGCTGTGGAAGGGCTGCCTAGGGCAGGTGCTGGCCAGCAAGAGCTTTCAGTGCTAGCCCCTTTGGTGTGGGAGCAGTGGCTGGACGTTTTGAATTTCGGAGCTGGGCTGTGGCTGTGCTGAGAAGGAACGTCCCCACTGTGCTGTGGCTAGGAAGCTCAGAGTGCCAGTGCTTGTGGGGCTGTGGAAGGGCTGCCTAGGGCAGGTGATGGCCAGCAAGAGCTTTCAGTGCTAGCCCCTTTGGTGTGGGAGCAGTGGCTGGACGTTTCGAATTTCGGAGCTGGGCTGTGGCTGTGCCGAGAAGGAACGTCCCCACTGTGCTGTGGCTAGGAAGCTCAGAGCGCCAGTGCTTGTGGGGCTGTGGAAGGGCTGCCTAGGGCAGGTGATGGCCAGCAAGAGCTTTCAGTGCTAGCCCCTTTGGTGTGGGAGCAGTGGCTGGACGTTTCGAATTTCGGAGCTGGGCTGTGGCTGTGCCGAGAAGGAACGTCCCCACTGTGCTGTGGCTAGGAAGCTCAGAGCGCCAGTGCTTGTGGGGCTGTGGAAGGGCTGCCTAGGGCAGGTGCTGGCCAGCAAGAGCTTTCAGTGCTAGCCCCTTTGGTGTGGGAGCAGTGGCTGGACGTTTTGAATTTCGGAGCTGGGCTGTGGCTGTGCCGAGAAGGAACGTCCCCACTGTGCTGTGGCTAGGAAGCTCAGAGCGCCAGTGCTTGTGGGGCTGTGGAAGGGCTGCCTAGGGCAGGTGATGGCCAGCAAGAGCTTTCAGTGCTAGCCCCTTTGGTGTGGGAGCAGTGGCTGGACGTTTTGAATTTCGGAGCTGGGCTGTGGCTGTGCCGAGAAGGAACGTCCCCACTGTGCTGTGGCTAGGAAGCTCAGAGCGCCAGTGCTTGTGGGGCTGTGGAAGGGCTGCCTAGGGCAGGTGATGGCCAGCAAGAGCTTTCAGTGCTAGCCCCTTTGGTGTGGGAGCAGTGGCTGGACGTTTTGAATTTCGGAGCTGGGCTCTGGCTGTGCTGAGAAGGAACGTCCCCACTGTGCTGTGGCTAGGAAGCTCAGAGCGCCAGTGCTTGTGGGGCTGTGGAAGGGCTGCCTAGGGCAGGTGATGGCCAGCAAGAGCTTTCAGTGCTAGCCCCTTTGGTGTGGGAGCAGTGGCTGGACGTTTTGAATTTCGGAGCTGGGCTGTGGCTGTGCTGAGAAGGAACGTCCCCACTGTGCTGTGGCTAGGAAGCTCAGAGTGCCAGTGCTTGTGGGGCTGTGGAAGGGCTGCCTAGGGCAGGTGATGGCCAGCAAGAGCTTTCAGTGCTAGCCCCTTTGGTGTGGGAGCAGTGGCTGGACGTTTCGAATTTCGGAGCTGGGCTGTGGCTGTGCCGAGAAGGAACGTCCCCACTGTGCTGTGGCTAGGAAGCTCAGAGCGCCAGTGCTTGTGGGGCTGTGGAAGGGCTGCCTAGGGCAGGTGATGGCCAGCAAGAGCTTTCAGTGCTAGCCCCTTTGGTGTGGGAGCAGTGGCTGGACGTTTTGAATTTGGGAGCTGGGCTGTGGCTGTGCCGAGAAGGAACGTCCCCACTGTGCTGTGGCTAGGAAGCTCAGAGCGCCAGTGCTTGTGGGGCTGTGGAAGGGCTGCCTAGGGCAGGTGATGGCCAGCAAGAGCTTTCAGTGCTAGCCCCTTTGGTGTGGGAGCAGTGGCTGGACGTTTTGAATTTGGGAGCTGGGCTGTGGCTGTGCCGAGAAGGAACGTCCCCACTGTGCTGTGGCTAGGAAGCTCAGAGCGCCAGTGCTTGTGGGGCTGTGGAAGGGCTGCCTAGGGCAGGTGATGGCCAGCAAGAGCTTTCAGTGCTAGCCCCTTTGGTGTGGGAGCAGTGGCTGGACGTTTTGAATTTCGGAGCTGGGCTGTGGCTGTGCTGAGAAGGAACGTCCCCACTGTGCTGTGGCTAGGAAGCTCAGAGTGCCAGTGCTTGTGGGGCTGTGGAAGGGCTGCCTAGGGCAGGTGCTGGCCAGCAAGAGCTTTCAGTGCTAGCCCCTTTGGTGTGGGAGCAGTGGCTGGATGTTTCAAATTTCGGAGCTGGGCTGTGGCTGTGCCGAGAAGGAACGTCCCCACTGTGCTGTGGCTAGGAAGCTCAGAGCGCCAGTGCTTGTGGGGCTGTGGAAGGGCTGCCTAGGGCAGGTGCTGGCCAGCAAGAGCTTTCAGTGCTAGCCCCTTTGGTGTGGGAGCAGTGGCTGGACGTTTCGAATTTCGGAGCTGGGCTGTGGCTGTGCCGAGAAGGAACGTCCCCACTGTGCTGTGGCTAGGAAGCTCAGAGCGCCAGTGCTTGTGGGGCTGTGGAAGGGCTGCCTAGGGCAGGTGATGGCCAGCAAGAGCTTTCAGTGCTAGCCCCTTTGGTGTGGGAGCAGTGGCTGGACGTTTTGAATTTCGGAGCTGGGCTGTGGCTGTGCCGAGAAGGAACGTCCCCACTGTGCTGTGGCTAGGAAGCTCAGAGCGCCAGTGCTTGTGGGGCTGTGGAAGGGCTGCCTAGGGCAGGTGCTGGCCAGCAAGAGCTTTCAGTGCTAGCCCCTTTGGTGTGGGAGCAGTGGCTGGACGTTTTGAATTTTGGAGCTGGGCTGTGGCTGTGCCGAGAAGGAACGTCCCCACTGTGCTGTGGCTAGGAAGCTCAGAGCGCCAGTGCTTGTGGGGCTGTGGAAGGGCTGCCTAGGGCAGGTGCTGGCCAGCAAGAGCTTTCAGTGCTAGCCCCTTTGGTGTGGGAGCAGTGGCTGGACGTTTCGAATTTCGGAGCTGGGCTGTGGCTGTGCCGAGAAGGAACGTCCCCACTGTGCTGTGGCTAGGAAGCTCAGAGCGCCAGTGCTTGTGGGGCTGTGGAAGGGCTGCCTAGGGCAGGTGATGGCCAGCAAGAGCTTTCAGTGCTAGCCCCTTTGGTGTGGGAGCAGTGGCTGGACGTTTCGAATTTCGGAGCTGGGCTGTGGCTGTGCTGAGAAGGAACGTCCCCACTGTGCTGTGGCTAGGAAGCTCAGAGTGCCAGTGCTTGTGGGGCTGTGGAAGGGCTGCCTAGGGCAGGTGATGGCCAGCAAGAGCTTTCAGTGCTAGCCCCTTTGGTGTGGGAGCAGTGGCTGGACGTTTCGAATTTCGGAGCTGGGCTGTGGCTGTGCCGAGAAGGAACGTCCCCACTGTGCTGTGGCTAGGAAGCTCAGAGCGCCAGTGCTTGTGGGGCTGTGGAAGGGCTGCCTAGGGCAGGTGATGGCCAGCAAGAGCTTTCAGTGCTAGCCCCTTTGGTGTGGGAGCAGTGGCTGGACGTTTTGAATTTCGGAGCTGGGCTCTGGCTGTGCTGAGAAGGAACGTCCCCACTGTGCTGTGGCTAGGAAGCTCAGAGTGCCAGTGCTTGTGGGGCTGTGGAAGGGCTGCCTAGGGCAGGTGATGGCCAGCAAGAGCTTTCAGTGCTAGCCCCTTTGGTGTGGGAGCAGTGGCTGGATGTTTCAAATTTCGGAGCTGGGCTGTGGCTGTGCCGAGAAGGAACGTCCCCACTGTGCTGTGGCTAGGAAGCTCAGAGCGCCAGTGCTTGTGGGGCTGTGGAAGGGCTGCCTAGGGCAGGTGCTGGCCAGCAAGAGCTTTCAGTGCTAGCCCCTTTGGTGTGGGAGCAGTGGCTGGACGTTTCGAATTTGGGAGCTGGGCTGTGGCTGTGCCGAGAAGGAACGTCCCCACTGTGCTGTGGCTAGGAAGCTCAGAGCGCCAGTGCTTGTGGGGCTGTGGAAGGGCTGCCTAGGGCAGGTGATGGCCAGCAAGAGCTTTCAGTGCTAGCCCCTTTGGTGTGGGAGCAGTGGCTGGACGTTTTGAATTTCGGAGCTGGGCTGTGGCTGTGCCGAGAAGGAACGTCCCCACTGTGCTGTGGCTAGGAAGCTCAGAGCGCCAGTGCTTGTGGGGCTGTGGAAGGGCTGCCTAGGGCAGGTGCTGGCCAGCAAGAGCTTTCAGTGCTAGCCCCTTTGGTGTGGGAGCAGTGGCTGGACGTTTTGAATTTCGGAGCTGGGCTGTGGCTGTGCCGAGAAGGAACGTCCCCACTGTGCTGTGGCTAGGAAGCTCAGAGCGCCAGTGCTTGTGGGGCTGTGGAAGGGCTGCCTAGGGCAGGTGATGGCCAGCAAGAGCTTTCAGTGCTAGCCCCTTTGGTGTGGGAGCAGTGGCTGGACGTTTTGAATTTCGGAGCTGGGCTGTGGCTGTGCTGAGAAGGAACGTCCCCACTGTGCTGTGGCTAGGAAGCTCAGAGTGCCAGTGCTTGTGGGGCTGTGGAAGGGCTGCCTAGGGCAGGTGATGGCCAGCAAGAGCTTTCAGTGCTAGCCCCTTTGGTGTGGGAGCAGTGGCTGGACGTTTTGAATTTCGGAGCTGGGCTGTGGCTGTGCCGAGAAGGAACGTCCCCACTGTGCTGTGGCTAGGAAGCTCAGAGCGCCAGTGCTTGTGGGGCTGTGGAAGGGCTGCCTAGGGCAGGTGCTGGCCAGCAAGAGCTTTCAGTGCTAGCCCTTTTGGTGTGGGAGCAGTGGCTGGACGTTTCGAATTTCGGAGCTGGGCTGTGGCTGTGCCGAGAAGGAACGTCCCCACTGTGCTGTGGCTAGGAAGCTCAGAGCGCCAGTGCTTGTGGGGCTGTGGAAGGGCTGCCTAGGGCAGGTGATGGCCAGCAAGAGCTTTCAGTGCTAGCCCCTTTGGTGTGGGAGCAGTGGCTGGACGTTTTGAATTTCGGAGCTGGGCTCTGGCTGTGCTGAGAAGGAACGTCCCCACTGTGCTGTGGCTAGGAAGCTCAGAGCGCCAGTGCTTGTGGGGCTGTGGAAGGGCTGCCTAGGGCAGGTGCTGGCCAGCAAGAGCTTTCAGTGCTAGCCCCTTTGGTGTGGGAGCAGTGGCTGGACGTTTTGAATTTGGGAGCTGGGCTGTGGCTGTGCCGAGAAGGAACGTCCCCACTGTGCTGTGGCTAGGAAGCTCAGAGCGCCAGTGCTTGTGGGGCTGTGGAAGGGCTGCCTAGGGCAGGTGCTGGCCAGCAAGAGCTTTCAGTGCTAGCCCCTTTGGTGTGGGAGCAGTGGCTGGACGTTTTGAATTTCGGAGCTGGGCTGTGGCTGTGCCGAGAAGGAACGTCCCCACTGTGCTGTGGCTAGGAAGCTCAGAGCGCCAGTGCTTGTGGGGCTGTGGAAGGGCTGCCTAGGGCAGGTGATGGCCAGCAAGAGCTTTCAGTGCTAGCCCCTTTGGTGTGGGAGCAGTGGCTGGACGTTTTGAATTTCGGAGCTGGGCTGTGGCTGTGCCGAGAAGGAACGTCCCCACTGTGCTGCGGCTAGGAAGCTCAGAGCGCCAGTGCTTGTGGGGCTGTGGAAGGGCTGCCTAGGGCAGGTGCTGGCCAGCAAGAGCTTTCAGTGCTAGCCCCTTTGGTGTGGGAGCAGTGGCTGGACGTTTTGAATTTCGGAGCTGGGCTGTGGCTGTGCTGAGAAGGAACGTCCCCACTGTGCTGTGGCTACGAAGCTCAGAGAGCCAGTGCTTGTGGGGCTGTGGAAGGGCTGCCTAGGGCAGGTGCTGGCCAGCAAGAGCTTTCAGTGCTAGCCCCTTTGGTGTGGGAGCAGTGGCTGGACGTTTCGAATTTCGGAGCTGGGCTGTGGCTGTGCCGAGAAGGAACGTCCCCACTGTGCTGTGGCTAGGAAGCTCAGAGCGCCAGTGCTTGTGGGGCTGTGGAAGGGCTGCCTAGGGCAGGTGATGGCCAGCAAGAGCTTTCAGTGCTAGCCCCTTTGGTGTGGGAGCAGTGGCTGGACGTTTTGAATTTGGGAGCTGGGCTGTGGCTGTGCCGAGAAGGAACGTCCCCACTGTGCTGTGGCTAGGAAGCTCAGAGCGCCAGTGCTTGTGGGGCTGTGGAAGGGCTGCCTAGGGCAGGTGATGGCCAGCAAGAGCTTTCAGTGCTAGCCCCTTTGGTGTGGGAGCAGTGGCTGGACGTTTCGAATTTCGGAGCTGGGCTGTGGCTGTGCCGAGAAGGAACGCCCCCACTGTGCTGTGGCTAGGAAGCTCAGAGCGCCAGTGCTTGTGGGGCTGTGGAAGGGCTGCCTAGGGCAGGTGATGGCCAGCAAGAGCTTTCAGTGCTAGCCCCTTTGGTGTGGGAGCAGTGGCTGGACGTTTTGAATTTCGGAGCTGGGCTGTGGCTGTGCCGAGAAGGAACGTCCCCACTGTGCTGTGACTAGGAAGCTCAGAGCGCCAGTGCTTGTGGGGCTGTGGAAGGGCTGCCTAGGGCAGGTGATGGCCAGCAAGAGCTTTCAGTGCTAGCCCCTTTGGTGTGGGAGCAGTGGCTGGACGTTTTGAATTTCGGAGCTGGGCTCTGGCTGTGCCGAGAAGGAACGTCCCCACTGTGCTGTGGCTAGGAAGCTCAGAGCGCCAGTGCTTGTGGGGCTGTGGAAGGGCTGCCTAGGGAAGGTAATGGCCAGCAAGAGCTTTCAGTGCTAGCCCCTTTGGTGTGGGAGCAGTGGCTGGACGTTTTGAATTTCGGAGCTGGGCTGTGGCTGTGCCGAGAAGGAACGTCCCCACTGTGCTGTGGCTAGGAAGCTCAGAGTGCCAGTGCTTGTGGGGCTGTGGAAGGGCTGCCTAGGGCAGGTGATGGCCAGCAAGAGCTTTCAGTGCTAGCCCCTTTGGTGTGGGAGCAGTGGCTGGACGTTTTGAATTTCGGAGCTGGGCTGTGGCTGTGCCGAGAAGGAACGTCCCCACTGTGCTGTGGCTAGGAAGCTCAGAGCGCCAGTGCTTGTGGGGCTGTGGAAGGGCTGCCTAGGGCAGGTGATGGCCAGCAAGAGCTTTCAGTGCTAGCCCCTTTGGTGTGGGAGCAGTGGCTGGACGTTTCGAATTTCGGAGCTGGGCTGTGGCTGTGCTGAGAAGGAACGTCCCCACTGTGCTGTGGCTAGGAAGCTCAGAGCGCCAGTGCTTGTGGGGCTGTGGAAGGGCTGCCTAGGGCAGGTGCTGGCCAGCAAGAGCTTTCAGTGCTAGCCCCTTTGGTGTGGGAGCAGTGGCTGGACGTTTTGAATTTCGGAGCTGGGCTGTGGCTGTGCCAAGAAGGAACGTCCCCACTGTGCTGTGGCTAGGAAGCTCAGAGCGCCAGTGCTTGTGGGGCTGTGGAAGGGCTGCCTAGGGCAGGTGATGGCCAGCAAGAGCTTTCAGTGCTAGCCCCTTTGGTGTGGGAGCAGTGGCTGGACGTTTCGAATTTCGGAGCTGGGCTGTGGCTGTGCCGAGAAGGAACGTCCCCACTGTGCTGTGGCTAGGAAGCTCAGAGCGCCAGTGCTTGTGGGGCTGTGGAAGGGCTGCCTAGGGAAGGTGCTGGCCAGCAAGAGCTTTCAGTGCTAGCCCCTTTGGTGTGGGAGCAGTGGCTGGACGTTTCGAATTTCGGAGCTGGGCTGTGGCTGTGCCGAGAAGGAACGTCCCCACTGTGCTGTGGCTAGGAAGCTCAGAGCGCCAGTGTTTGTGGGGCTGTGGAAGGGCTGCCTAGGGCAGGTGCTGGCCAGCAAGAGCTTTCAGTGCTAGCCCCTTTGGTGTGGGAGCAGTGGCTGGACGTTTTGAATTTCGGAGCTGGGCTGTGGCTGTGCCGAGAAGGAACGTCCCCACTGTGCTGTGGCTAGGAAGCTCAGAGCGCCAGTGCTTGTGGGGCTGTGGAAGGGCTGCCTAGGGAAGGTGATGGCCAGCAAGAGCTTTCAGTGCTAGCCCCTTTGGTGTGGGAGCAGTGGCTGGACGTTTCGAATTTCGGAGCTGGGCTGTGGCTGTGCCGAGAAGGAACGTCCCCACTGTGCTGTGGCTAGGAAGCTCAGAGCGCCAGTGCTTGTGGGGCTGTGGAAGGGCTGCCTAGGGAAGGTGCTGGCCAGCAAGAGCTTTCAGTGCTAGCCCCTTTGGTGTGGGAGCAGTGGCTGGACGTTTCGAATTTCGGAGCTGGGCTGTGGCTGTGCCGAGAAGGAACGTCCCCACTGTGCTGTGGCTAGGAAGCTGAGAGCGCCAGTGCTTGTGGGGCTGTGGAAGGGCTGCCTAGGGCAGGTGATGGCCAGCAAGAGCTTTCAGTGCTAGCCCCTTTGGTGTGGGAGCAGTGGCTGGACGTTTTGAATTTCGGAGCTGGGCTCTGGCTGTGCCGAGAAGGAACGTCCCCACTGTGCTGTGGCTAGGAAGCTCAGAGCGCCAGTGCTTGTGGGGCTGTGGAAGGGCTGCCTAGGGCAGGTGATGGCCAGCAAGAGCTTTCAGTGCTAGCCCCTTTGGTGTGGGAGCAGTGGCTGGACGTTTTGAATTTCGGAGCTGGGCTGTGGCTGTGCCGAGAAGGAACGTCCCCACTGTGCTGTGGCTAGGAAGCTCAGAGCGCCAGTGCTTGTGGGGCTGTG
Source organism: Aptenodytes patagonicus (assembly GCF_965638725.1). NCBI lineage: Eukaryota > Metazoa > Chordata > Aves > Sphenisciformes > Spheniscidae > Aptenodytes > Aptenodytes patagonicus. The sequence goes on along the minus strand of NW_027472174.1, from coordinate 18,754 downwards.
GAAGGGCTGCCTAGGGCAGGTGCTGGCCAGCAAGAGCTTTCAGTGCTAGCCCCTTTGGTGTGGGAGCAGTGGCTGGACGTTTCGAATTTGGGAGCTGGGCTGTGGCTGTGCCGAGAAGGAACGTCCCCACTGTGCTGTGGCTAGGAAGCTCAGAGTGCCAGTGCTTGTGGGGCTGTGGAAGGGCTGCCTAGGGCAGGTGCTGGCCAGCAAGAGCTTTCAGTGCTAGCCCCTTTGGTGTGGGAGCAGTGGCTGGACGTTTTGAATTTCGGAGCTGGGCTGTGGCTGTGCCGAGAAGGAACGTCCCCACTGTGCTGTGGCTAGGAAGCTCAGAGCGCCAGTGCTTGTGGGGCTGTGGAAGGGCTGCCTAGGGCAGGTGCTGGCCAGCAAGAGCTTTCAGTGCTAGCCCCTTTGGTGTGGGAGCAGTGGCTGGACGTTTCGAATTTCGGAGCTGGGCTGTGGCTGTGCCGAGAAGGAACGTCCCCACTGTGCTGTGGCTAGGAAGCTCAGAGCGCCAGTGCTTGTGGGGCTGTGGAAGGGCTGCCTAGGGCAGGTGCTGGCCAGCAAGAGCTTTCAGTGCTAGCCCCTTTGGTGTGGGAGCAGTGGCTGGACGTTTTGAATTTCGGAGGTGGGCTGTGGCTGTGCCGAGAAGGAACGTCCCCACTGTGCTGTGACTAGGAAGCTCAGAGCGCCAGTGCTTGTGGGGCTGTGGAAGGGCTGCCTAGGGAAGGTGATGGCCAGCAAGAGCTTTCAGTGCTAGCCCCTTTGGTGTGGGAGCAGTGGCTGGACGTTTTGAATTTCGGAGCTGGGCTCTGGCTGTGCCGAGAAGGAACGTCCCCACTGTGCTGTGGCTAGGAAGCTCAGAGCGCCAGTGCTTGTGGGGCTGTGGAAGGGCTGCCTAGGGCAGGTGATGGCCAGCAAGAGCTTTCAGTGCTAGCCCCTTTGGTGTGGGAGCAGTGGCTGGACGTTTTGAATTTCGGAGCTGGGCTGTGGCTGTGCCGAGAAGGAACGTCCCCACTGTGCTGTGGCTAGGAAGCTCAGAGCGCCAGTGCTTGTGGGGCTGTGGAAGGGCTGCCTAGGGCAGGTGATGGCCAGCAAGAGCTTTCAGTGCTAGCCCCTTTGGTGTGGGAGCAGTGGCTGGACGTTTTGAATTTCGGAGCTGGGCTGTGGCTGTGCTGAGAAGGAACGTCCCCACTGTGCTGTGGCTAGGAAGCTCAGAGTGCCAGTGCTTGTGGGGCTGTGGAAGGGCTGCCTAGGGCAGGTGATGGCCAGCAAGAGCTTTCAGTGCTAGCCCCTTTGGTGTGGGAGCAGTGGCTGGACGTTTCGAATTTCGGAGCTGGGCTGTGGCTGTGCCGAGAAGGAACGTCCCCACTGTGCTGTGGCTAGGAAGCTCAGAGCGCCAGTGCTTGTGGGGCTGTGGAAGGGCTGCCTAGGGCAGGTGATGGCCAGCAAGAGCTTTCAGTGCTAGCCCCTTTGGTGTGGGAGCAGTGGCTGGACGTTTCGAATTTCGGAGCTGGGCTGTGGCTGTGCCGAGAAGGAACGTCCCCACTGTGCTGTGGCTAGGAAGCTCAGAGCGCCAGTGCTTGTGGGGCTGTGGAAGGGCTGCCTAGGGCAGGTGATGGCCAGCAAGAGCTTTCAGTGCTAGCCCCTTTGGTGTGGGAGCAGTGGCTGGACGTTTTGAATTTCGGAGCTGGGCTGTGGCTGTGCCGAGAAGGAACGTCCCCACTGTGCTGTGGCTAGGAAGCTCAGAGCGCCAGTGCTTGTGGGGCTGTGGAAGGGCTGCCTAGGGCAGGTGATGGCCAGCAAGAGCTTTCAGTGCTAGCCCCTTTGGTGTGGGAGCAGTGGCTGGACGTTTTGAATTTCGGAGCTGGGCTGTGGCTGTGCCGAGAAGGAACGTCCCCACTGTGCTGTGGCTAGGAAGCTCAGAGCGCCAGTGCTTGTGGGGCTGTGGAAGGGCTGCCTAGGGCAGGTGATGGCCAGCAAGAGCTTTCAGTGCTAGCCCCTTTGGTGTGGGAGCAGTGGCTGGACGTTTTGAATTTCGGAGCTGGGCTGTGGCTGTGCCGAGAAGGAACGTCCCCACTGTGCTGTGGCTAGGAAGCTCAGAGCGCCAGTGCTTGTGGGGCTGTGGAAGGGCTGCCTAGGGCAGGTGCTGGCCAGCAAGAGCTTTCAGTGCTAGCCCCTTTGGTGTGGGAGCAGTGGCTGGACGTTTCGAATTTCGGAGCTGGGCTGTGGCTGTGCCGAGAAGGAACGTCCCCACTGTGCTGTGGCTAGGAAGCTCAGAGCACCAGTGCTTGTGGGGCTGTGGAAGGGCTGCCTAGGGCAGGTGCTGGCCAGCAAGAGCTTTCAGTGCTAGCCCCTTTGGTGTGGGAGCAGTGGCTGGACGTTTTGAATTTCGGAGCTGGGCTGTGGCTGTGCCGAGAAGGAACGTCCCCACTGTGCTGTGACTAGGAAGCTCAGAGCGCCAGTGCTTGTGGGGCTGTGGAAGGGCTGCCTAGGGCAGGTGATGGCCAGCAAGAGCTTTCAGTGCTAGCCCCTTTGGTGTGGGAGCAGTGGCTGGACGTTTTGAATTTCGGAGCTGGGCTCTGGCTGTGCCGAGAAGGAACGTCCCCACTGTGCTGTGGCTAGGAAGCTCAGAGCGCCAGTGCTTGTGGGGCTGTGGAAGGGCTGCCTAGGGCAGGTGATGGCCAGCAAGAGCTTTCAGTGCTAGCCCCTTTGGTGTGGGAGCAGTGGCTGGACGTTTTGAATTTCGGAGCTGGGCTGTGGCTGTGCCGAGAAGGAACGTCCCCACTGTGCTGTGGCTAGGAAGCTCAGAGCGCCAGTGCTTGTGGGGCTGTGGAAGGGCTGCCTAGGGCAGGTGATGGCCAGCAAGAGCTTTCAGTGCTAGCCCCTTTGGTGTGGGAGCAGTGGCTGGACGTTTTGAATTTCGGAGCTGGGCTCTGGCTGTGCTGAGAAGGAACGTCCCCACTGTGCTGTGGCTAGGAAGCTCAGAGTGCCAGTGCTTGTGGGGCTGTGGAAGGGCTGCCTAGGGCAGGTGATGGCCAGCAAGAGCTTTCAGTGCTAGCCCCTTTGGTGTGGGAGCAGTGGCTGGACGTTTCGAATTTCGGAGCTGGGCTGTGGCTGTGCCGAGAAGGAACGTCCCCACTGTGCTGTGGCTAGGAAGCTCAGAGCGCCAGTGCTTGTGGGGCTGTGGAAGGGCTGCCTAGGGCAGGTGCTGGCCAGCAAGAGCTTTCAGTGCTAGCCCCTTTGGTGTGGGAGCAGTGGCTGGACGTTTTGAATTTCGGAGCTGGGCTCTGGCTGTGCCGAGAAGGAACGTCCCCACTGTGCTGTGGCTAGGAAGCTCAGAGCGCCAGTGCTTGTGGGGCTGTGGAAGGGCTGCCTAGGGCAGGTGATGGCCAGCAAGAGCTTTCAGTGCTAGCCCCTTTGGTGTGGGAGCAGTGGCTGGACGTTTTGAATTTCGGAGCTGGGCTGTGGCTGTGCCGAGAAGGAACGTCCCCACTGTGCTGTGGCTAGGAAGCTCAGAGCGCCAGTGCTTGTGGGGCTGTGGAAGGGCTGCCTAGGGCAGGTGCTGGCCAGCAAGAGCTTTCAGTGCTAGCCCCTTTGGTGTGGGAGCAGTGGCTGGACGTTTCGAATTTCGGAGCTGGGCTGTGGCTGTGCCGAGAAGGAACGTCCCCACTGTGCTGTGGCTAGGAAGCTCAGAGCGCCAGTGCTTGTGGGGCTGTGGAAGGGCTGCCTAGGGCAGGTGATGGCCAGCAAGAGCTTTCAGTGCTAGCCCCTTTGGTGTGGGAGCAGTGGCTGGACGTTTTGAATTTCGGAGCTGGGCTGTGGCTGTGCCGAGAAGGAACGTCCCCACTGTGCTGTGGCTAGGAAGCTCAGAGCGCCAGTGCTTGTGGGGCTGTGGAAGGGCTGCCTAGGGCAGGTGCTGGCCAGCAAGAGCTTTCAGTGCTAGCCCCTTTGGTGTGGGAGCAGTGGCTGGACGTTTTGAATTTGGGAGCTGGGCTGTGGCTGTGCCGAGAAGGAACGTCCCCACTGTGCTGTGGCTAGGAAGCTCAGAGCGCCAGTGCTTGTGGGGCTGTGGAAGGGCTGCCTAGGGCAGGTGATGGCCAGCAAGAGCTTTCAGTGCTAGCCCCTTTGGTGTGGGAGCAGTGGCTGGACGTTTTGAATTTCGGAGCTGGGCTGTGGCTGTGCCGAGAAGGAACGTCCCCACTGTGCTGTGGCTAGGAAGCTCAGAGCGCCAGTGCTTGTGGGGCTGTGGAAGGGCTGCCTAGGGCAGGTGATGGCCAGCAAGAGCTTTCAGTGCTAGCCCCTTTGGTGTGGGAGCAGTGGCTGGACGTTTTGAATTTCGGAGCTGGGCTGTGGCTGTGCCGAGAAGGAACGTCCCCACTGTGCTGTGGCTAGGAAGCTCAGAGCGCCAGTGCTTGTGGGGCTGTGGAAGGGCTGCCTAGGGCAGGTGATGGCCAGCAAGAGCTTTCAGTGCTAGCCCCTTTGGTGTGGGAGCAGTGGCTGGACGTTTTGAATTTCGGAGCTGGGCTCTGGCTGTGCTGAGAAGGAACGTCCCCACTGTGCTGTGGCTAGGAAGCTCAGAGTGCCAGTGCTTGTGGGGCTGTGGAAGGGCTGCCTAGGGCAGGTGATGGCCAGCAAGAGCTTTCAGTGCTAGCCCCTTTGGTGTGGGAGCAGTGGCTGGATGTTTCGAATTTGGGAGCTGGGCTGTGGCTGTGCCGAGAAGGAACGTCCCCACTGTGCTGTGGCTAGGAAGCTCAGAGCGCCAGTGCTTGTGGGGCTGTGGAAGGGCTGCCTAGGGCAGGTGCTGGCCAGCAAGAGCTTTCAGTGCTAGCCCCTTTGGTGTGGGAGCAGTGGCTGGACGTTTCGAATTTCGGAGCTGGGCTGTGGCTGTGCCGAGAAGGAACGTCCCCACTGTGCTGTGGCTAGGAAGCTCAGAGCGCCAGTGCTTGTGGGGCTGTGGAAGGGCTGCCTAGGGCAGGTGATGGCCAGCAAGAGCTTTCAGTGCTAGCCCCTTTGGTGTGGGAGCAGTGGCTGGACGTTTTGAATTTCGGAGCTGGGCTGTGGCTGTGCCGAGAAGGAACGTCCCCACTGTGCTGTGGCTAGGAAGCTCAGAGCGCCAGTGCTTGTGGGGCTGTGGAAGGGCTGCCTAGGGCAGGTGCTGGCCAGCAAGAGCTTTCAGTGCTAGCCCCTTTGGTGTGGGAGCAGTGGCTGGACGTTTTGAATTTGGGAGCTGGGCTGTGGCTGTGCCGAGAAGGAACGTCCCCACTGTGCTGTGGCTAGGAAGCTCAGAGCGCCAGTGCTTGTGGGGCTGTGGAAGGGCTGCCTAGGGCAGGTGATGGCCAGCAAGAGCTTTCAGTGCTAGCCCCTTTGGTGTGGGAGCAGTGGCTGGATGTTTCGAATTTCGGAGCTGGGCTGTGGCTGTGCCGAGAAGGAACGTCCCCACTGTGCTGTGGCTAGGAAGCTCAGAGCGCCAGTGCTTGTGGGGCTGTGGAAGGGCTGCCTAGGGCAGGTGCTGGCCAGCAAGAGCTTTCAGTGCTAGCCCCTTTGGTGTGGGAGCAGTGGCTGGACGTTTTGAATTTCGGAGCTGGGCTGTGGCTGTGCCGAGAAGGAACGTCCCCACTGTGCTGTGGCTAGGAAGCTGAGAGCGCCAGTGCTTGTGGGGCTGTGGAAGGGCTGCCTAGGGCAGGTGATGGCCAGCAAGAGCTTTCAGTGCTAGCCCCTTTGGTGTGGGAGCAGTGGCTGGACGTTTTGAATTTCGGAGCTGGGCTGTGGCTGTGCCGAGAAGGAACGTCCCCACTGTGCTGTGGCTAGGAAGCTCAGAGCGCCAGTGCTTGTGGGGCTGTGGAAGGGCTGCCTAGGGCAGGTGATGGCCAGCAAGAGCTTTCAGTGCTAGCCCCTTTGGTGTGGGAGCAGTGGCTGGACGTTTCGAATTTCGGAGCTGGGCTGTGGCTGTGCCGAGAAGGAACGTCCCCACTGTGCTGTGGCTAGGAAGCTCAGAGCCCAGTGCTTGTGGGGCTGTGGAAGGGCTGCCTAGGGCAGGTGCTGGCCAGCAAGAGCTTTCAGTGCTAGCCCCTTTGGTGTGGGAGCAGTGGCTGGACGTTTTGAATTTCGGAGCTGGGCTGTGGCTGTGCCGAGAAGGAACGTCCCCACTGTGCTGTGGCTAGGAAGCTCAGAGCGCCAGTGCTTGTGGGGCTGTGGAAGGGCTGCCTAGGGCAGGTGATGGCCAGCAAGAGCTTTCAGTGCTAGCCCCTTTGGTGTGGGAGCAGTGGCTGGACGTTTTGAATTTCGGAGCTGGGCTCTGGCTGTGCCGAGAAGGAACGTCCCCACTGTGCTGTGGCTAGGAAGCTCAGAGCGCCAGTGCTTGTGGGGCTGTGGAAGGGCTGCCTAGGGCAGGTGATGGCCAGCAAGAGCTTTCAGTGCTAGCCCCTTTGGTGTGGGAGCAGTGGCTGGACGTTTTGAATTTCGGAGCTGGGCTGTGGCTGTGCCGAGAAGGAACGTCCCCACTGTGCTGTGGCTAGGAAGCTCAGAGCGCCAGTGCTTGTGGGGCTGTGGAAGGGCTGCCTAGGGCAGGTGATGGCCAGCAAGAGCTTTCAGTGCTAGCCCCTTTGGTGTGGGAGCAGTGGCTGGACGTTTTGAATTTCGGAGCTGGGCTGTGGCTGTGCCGAGAAGGAACGTCCCCACTGTGCTGTGGCTAGGAAGCTCAGAGCGTCCAGTGCTTGTGGGGCTGTGGAAGGGCTGCCTAGGGCAGGTGCTGGCCAGCAAGAGCTTTCAGTGCTAGCCCCTTTGGTGTGGGAGCAGTGGCTGGACGTTTTGAATTTCGGAGCTGGGCTGTGGCTGTGCCGAGAAGGAACGTCCCCACTGTGCTGTGGCTAGGAAGCTCAGAGCGCCAGTGCTTGTGGGGCTGTGGAAGGGCTGCCTAGGGCAGGTGCTGGCCAGCAAGAGCTTTCAGTGCTAGCCCCTTTGGTGTGGGAGCAGTGGCTGGACGTTTTGAATTTCGGAGCTGGGCTGTGGCTGTGCCGAGAAGGAACGTCCCCACTGTGCTGTGGCTAGGAAGCTCAGAGCGCCAGTGCTTGTGGGGCTGTGGAAGGGCTGCCTAGGGCAGGTGCTGGCCAGCAAGAGCTTTCAGTGCTAGCCCCTTTGGTGTGGGAGCAGTGGCTGGACGTTTTGAATTTCGGAGCTGGGCTGTGGCTGTGCCGAGAAGGAACGTCCCCACTGTGCTGTGGCTAGGAAGCTCAGAGCGCCAGTGCTTGTGGGGCTGTGGAAGGGCTGCCTAGGGCAGGTGATGGCCAGCAAGAGCTTTCAGTGCTAGCCCCTTTGGTGTGGGAGCAGTGGCTGGACGTTTTGAATTTCGGAGCTGGGCTGTGGCTGTGCCGAGAAGGAACGTCCCCACTGTGCTGTGGCTAGGAAGCTCAGAGCGCCAGTGCTTGTGGGGCTGTGGAAGGGCTGCCTAGGGCAGGTGCTGGCCAGCAAGAGCTTTCAGTGCTAGCCCCTTTGGTGTGGGAGCAGTGGCTGGACGTTTTGAATTTCGGAGCTGGGCTGTGGCTGTGCCGAGAAGGAACGTCCCCACTGTGCTGTGGCTAGGAAGCTCAGAGCGCCAGTGCTTGTGGGGCTGTGGAAGGGCTGCCTAGGGCAGGTGCTGGCCAGCAAGAGCTTTCAGTGCTAGCCCCTTTGGTGTGGGAGCAGTGGCTGGACGTTTTGAATTTCGGAGCTGGGCTGTGGCTGTGCCGAGAAGGAACGTCCCCACTGTGCTGTGGCTAGGAAGCTCAGAGCGCCAGTGCTTGTGGGGCTGTGGAAGGGCTGCCTAGGGCAGGTGATGGCCAGCAAGAGCTTTCAGTGCTAGCCCCTTTGGTGTGGGAGCAGTGGCTGGACGTTTTGAATTTCGGAGCTGGGCTGTGGCTGTGCCGAGAAGGAACGTCCCCACTGTGCTGTGGCTAGGAAGCTCAGAGCGCCAGTGCTTGTGGGGCTGTGGAAGGGCTGCCTAGGGCAGGTGATGGCCAGCAAGAGCTTTCAGTGCTAGCCCCTTTGGTGTGGGAGCAGTGGCTGGACGTTTTGAATTTCGGAGCTGGGCTGTGGCTGTGCCGAGAAGGAACGTCCCCACTGTGCTGTGGCTAGGAAGCTCAGAGCGCCAGTGCTTGTGGGGCTGTGGAAGGGCTGCCTAGGGCAGGTGATGGCCAGCAAGAGCTTTCAGTGCTAGCCCCTTTGGTGTGGGAGCAGTGGCTGGACGTTTTGAATTTCGGAGCTGGGCTGTGGCTGTGCCGAGAAGGAACGTCCCCACTGTGCTGTGGCTAGGAAGCTCAGAGCGCCAGTGCTTGTGGGGCTGTGGAAGGGCTGCCTAGGGCAGGTGATGGCCAGCAAGAGCTTTCAGTGCTAGCCCCTTTGGTGTGGGAGCAGTGGCTGGACGTTTTGAATTTCGGAGCTGGGCTGTGGCTGTGCCGAGAAGGAACGTCCCCACTGTGCTGTGGCTAGGAAGCTCAGAGCGCCAGTGCTTGTGGGGCTGTGGAAGGGCTGCCTAGGGCAGGTGATGGCCAGCAAGAGCTTTCAGTGCTAGCCCCTTTGGTGTGGGAGCAGTGGCTGGACGTTTTGAATTTCGGAGCTGGGCTGTGGCTGTGCCGAGAAGGAACGTCCCCACTGTGCTGTGGCTAGGAAGCTCAGAGCGCCAGTGCTTGTGGGGCTGTGGAAGGGCTGCCTAGGGCAGGTGATGGCCAGCAAGAGCTTTCAGTGCTAGCCCCTTTGGTGTGGGAGCAGTGGCTGGACGTTTTGAATTTCGGAGCTGGGCTGTGGCTGTGCCGAGAAGGAACGTCCCCACTGTGCTGTGGCTAGGAAGCTCAGAGCGCCAGTGCTTGTGGGGCTGTGGAAGGGCTGCCTAGGGCAGGTGATGGCCAGCAAGAGCTTTCAGTGCTAGCCCCTTTGGTGTGGGAGCAGTGGCTGGACGTTTTGAATTTCGGAGCTGGGCTGTGGCTGTGCCGAGAAGGAACGTCCCCACTGTGCTGTGGCTAGGAAGCTCAGAGCGCCAGTGCTTGTGGGGCTGTGGAAGGGCTGCCTAGGGCAGGTGCTGGCCAGCAAGAGCTTTCAGTGCTAGCCCCTTTGGTGTGGGAGCAGTGGCTGGACGTTTTGAATTTCGGAGCTGGGCTGTGGCTGTGCCGAGAAGGAACGTCCCCACTGTGCTGTGGCTAGGAAGCTCAGAGCGCCAGTGCTTGTGGGGCTGTGGAAGGGCTGCCTAGGGCAGGTGATGGCCAGCAAGAGCTTTCAGTGCTAGCCCCTTTGGTGTGGGAGCAGTGGCTGGACGTTTTGAATTTCGGAGCTGGGCTGTGGCTGTGCCGAGAAGGAACGTCCCCACTGTGCTGTGGCTAGGAAGCTCAGAGCGCCAGTGCTTGTGGGGCTGTGGAAGGGCTGCCTAGGGCAGGTGATGGCCAGCAAGAGCTTTCAGTGCTAGCCCCTTTGGTGTGGGAGCAGTGGCTGGACGTTTTGAATTTCGGAGCTGGGCTGTGGCTGTGCCGAGAAGGAACGTCCCCACTGTGCTGTGGCTAGGAAGCTCAGAGCGCCAGTGCTTGTGGGGCTGTGGAAGGGCTGCCTAGGGCAGGTGATGGCCAGCAAGAGCTTTCAGTGCTAGCCCCTTTGGTGTGGGAGCAGTGGCTGGACGTTTTGAATTTCGGAGCTGGGCTGTGGCTGTGCCGAGAAGGAACGTCCCCACTGTGCTGTGGCTAGGAAGCTCAGAGCGCCAGTGCTTGTGGGGCTGTGGAAGGGCTGCCTAGGGCAGGTGATGGCCAGCAAGAGCTTTCAGTGCTAGCCCCTTTGGTGTGGGAGCAGTGGCTGGACGTTTTGAATTTCGGAGCTGGGCTGTGGCTGTGCCGAGAAGGAACGTCCCCACTGTGCTGTGGCTAGGAAGCTCAGAGCGCCAGTGCTTGTGGGGCTGTGGAAGGGCTGCCTAGGGCAGGTGATGGCCAGCAAGAGCTTTCAGTGCTAGCCCCTTTGGTGTGGGAGCAGTGGCTGGACGTTTTGAATTTCGGAGCTGGGCTGTGGCTGTGCCGAGAAGGAACGTCCCCACTGTGCTGTGGCTAGGAAGCTCAGAGCGCCAGTGCTTGTGGGGCTGTGGAAGGGCTGCCTAGGGCAGGTGCTGGCCAGCAAGAGCTTTCAGTGCTAGCCCCTTTGGTGTGGGAGCAGTGGCTGGACGTTTTGAATTTCGGAGCTGGGCTGTGGCTGTGCCGAGAAGGAACGTCCCCACTGTGCTGTGGCTAGGAAGCTCAGAGCGCCAGTGCTTGTGGGGCTGTGGAAGGGCTGCCTAGGGCAGGTGATGGCCAGCAAGAGCTTTCAGTGCTAGCCCCTTTGGTGTGGGAGCAGTGGCTGGACGTTTTGAATTTCGGAGCTGGGCTGTGGCTGTGCCGAGAAGGAACGTCCCCACTGTGCTGTGGCTAGGAAGCTCAGAGCGCCAGTGCTTGTGGGGCTGTGGAAGGGCTGCCTAGGGCAGGTGCTGGCCAGCAAGAGCTTTCAGTGCTAGCCCCTTTGGTGTGGGAGCAGTGGCTGGACGTTTCGAATTTCGGAGCTGGGCTGTGGCTGTGCCGAGAAGGAACGTCCCCACTGTGCTGTGGCTAGGAAGCTCAGAGCGCCAGTGCTTGTGGGGCTGTGGAAGGGCTGCCTAGGGCAGGTGATGGCCAGCAAGAGCTTTCAGTGCTAGCCCCTTTGGTGTGGGAGCAGTGGCTGGACGTTTTGAATTTCGGAGCTGGGCTGTGGCTGTGCCGAGAAGGAACGTCCCCACTGTGCTGTGGCTAGGAAGCTCAGAGCGCCAGTGCTTGTGGGGCTGTGGAAGGGCTGCCTAGGGCAGGTGCTGGCCAGCAAGAGCTTTCAGTGCTAGCCCCTTTGGTGTGGGAGCAGTGGCTGGACGTTTTGAATTTGGGAGCTGGGCTGTGGCTGTGCCGAGAAGGAACGTCCCCACTGTGCTGTGGCTAGGAAGCTCAGAGCGCCAGTGCTTGTGGGGCTGTGGAAGGGCTGCCTAGGGCAGGTGATGGCCAGCAAGAGCTTTCAGTGCTAGCCCCTTTGGTGTGGGAGCAGTGGCTGGACGTTTTGAATTTCGGAGCTGGGCTGTGGCTGTGCCGAGAAGGAACGTCCCCACTGTGCTGTGGCTAGGAAGCTCAGAGCGCCAGTGCTTGTGGGGCTGTGGAAGGGCTGCCTAGGGCAGGTGATGGCCAGCAAGAGCTTTCAGTGCTAGCCCCTTTGGTGTGGGAGCAGTGGCTGGACGTTTTGAATTTCGGAGCTGGGCTGTGGCTGTGCCGAGAAGGAACGTCCCCACTGTGCTGTGGCTAGGAAGCTCAGAGCGCCAGTGCTTGTGGGGCTGTGGAAGGGCTGCCTAGGGCAGGTGATGGCCAGCAAGAGCTTTCAGTGCTAGCCCCTTTGGTGTGGGAGCAGTGGCTGGACGTTTTGAATTTCGGAGCTGGGCTGTGGCTGTGCCGAGAAGGAACGTCCCCACTGTGCTGTGGCTAGGAAGCTCAGAGCGCCAGTGCTTGTGGGGCTGTGGAAGGGCTGCCTAGGGCAGGTGATGGCCAGCAAGAGCTTTCAGTGCTAGCCCCTTTGGTGTGGGAGCAGTGGCTGGATGTTTCGAATTTGGGAGCTGGGCTGTGGCTGTGCCGAGAAGGAACGTCCCCACTGTGCTGTGGCTAGGAAGCTCAGAGCGCCAGTGCTTGTGGGGCTGTGGAAGGGCTGCCTAGGGCAGGTGATGGCCAGCAAGAGCTTTCAGTGCTAGCCCCTTTGGTGTGGGAGCAGTGGCTGGACGTTTTGAATTTCGGAGCTGGGCTCTGGCTGTGCCGAGAAGGAACGTCCCCACTGTGCTGTGGCTAGGAAGCTCAGAGCGCCAGTGCTTGTGGGGCTGTGGAAGGGCTGCCTAGGGCAGGTGATGGCCAGCAAGAGCTTTCAGTGCTAGCCCCTTTGGTGTGGGAGCAGTGGCTGGACGTTTTGAATTTCGGAGCTGGGCTGTGGCTGTGCCGAGAAGGAACGTCCCCACTGTGCTGTGGCTAGGAAGCTCAGAGCGCCAGTGCTTGTGGGGCTGTGGAAGGGCTGCCTAGGGCAGGTGCTGGCCAGCAAGAGCTTTCAGTGCTAGCCCCTTTGGTGTGGGAGCAGTGGCTGGACGTTTCGAATTTCGGAGCTGGGCTGTGGCTGTGCCGAGAAGGAACGTCCCCACTGTGCTGTGGCTAGGAAGCTCAGAGCGCCAGTGCTTGTGGGGCTGTGGAAGGGCTGCCTAGGGCAGGTGATGGCCAGCAAGAGCTTTCAGTGCTAGCCCCTTTGGTGTGGGAGCAGTGGCTGGATGTTTCGAATTTCGGAGCTGGGCTGTGGCTGTGCCGAGAAGGAACGTCCCCACTGTGCTGTGGCTAGGAAGCTCAGAGCGCCAGTGCTTGTGGGGCTGTGGAAGGGCTGCCTAGGGCAGGTGCTGGCCAGCAAGAGCTTTCAGTGCTAGCCCCTTTGGTGTGGGAGCAGTGGCTGGACGTTTTGAATTTCGGAGCTGGGCTCTGGCTGTGCCGAGAAGGAACGTCCCCACTGTGCTGTGGCTAGGAAGCTCAGAGCGCCAGTGCTTGTGGGGCTGTGGAAGGGCTGCCTAGGGCAGGTGATGGCCAGCAAGAGCTTTCAGTGCTAGCCCCTTTGGTGTGGGAGCAGTGGCTGGACGTTTTGAATTTCGGAGCTGGGCTGTGGCTGTGCCGAGAAGGAACGTCCCCACTGTGCTGTGGCTAGGAAGCTCAGAGCGCCAGTGCTTGTGGGGCTGTGGAAGGGCTGCCTAGGGCAGGTGATGGCCAGCAAGAGCTTTCAGTGCTAGCCCCTTTGGTGTGGGAGCAGTGGCTGGACGTTTCGAATTTCGGAGCTGGGCTGTGGCTGTGCCGAGAAGGAACGTCCCCACTGTGCTGTGGCTAGGAAGCTCAGAGCGCCAGTGCTTGTGGGGCTGTGGAAGGGCTGCCTAGGGCAGGTGCTGGCCAGCAAGAGCTTTCAGTGCTAGCCCCTTTGGTGTGGGAGCAGTGGCTGGACGTTTTGAATTTCGGAGCTGGGCTGTGGCTGTGCCGAGAAGGAACGTCCCCACTGTGCTGTGGCTAGGAAGCTCAGAGCGCCAGTGCTTGTGGGGCTGTGGAAGGGCTGCCTAGGGCAGGTGATGGCCAGCAAGAGCTTTCAGTGCTAGCCCCTTTGGTGTGGGAGCAGTGGCTGGACGTTTTGAATTTGGGAGCTGGGCTCTGGCTGTGCCGAGAAGGAACGTCCCCACTGTGCTGTGGCTAGGAAGCTCAGAGCGCCAGTGCTTGTGGGGCTGTGGAAGGGCTGCCTAGGGCAGGTGATGGCCAGCAAGAGCTTTCAGTGCTAGCCCCTTTGGTGTGGGAGCAGTGGCTGGACGTTTTGAATTTCGGAGCTGGGCTGTGGCTGTGCCGAGAAGGAACGTCCCCACTGTGCTGTGGCTAGGAAGCTCAGAGCGCCAGTGCTTGTGGGGCTGTGGAAGGGCTGCCTAGGGCAGGTGATGGCCAGCAAGAGCTTTCAGTGCTAGCCCCTTTGGTGTGGGAGCAGTGGCTGGACGTTTTGAATTTCGGAGCTGGGCTGTGGCTGTGCCGAGAAGGAACGTCCCCACTGTGCTGTGGCTAGGAAGCTCAGAGCGCCAGTGCTTGTGGGGCTGTGGAAGGGCTGCCTAGGGCAGGTGCTGGCCAGCAAGAGCTTTCAGTGCTAGCCCCTTTGGTGTGGGAGCAGTGGCTGGACGTTTTGAATTTCGGAGCTGGGCTGTGGCTGTGCCGAGAAGGAACGTCCCCACTGTGCTGTGGCTAGGAAGCTCAGAGCGCCAGTGCTTGTGGGGCTGTGGAAGGGCTGCCTAGGGCAGGTGCTGGCCAGCAAGAGCTTTCAGTGCTAGCCCCTTTGGTGTGGGAGCAGTGGCTGGACGTTTTGAATTTCGGAGCTGGGCTGTGGCTGTGCCGAGAAGGAACGTCCCCACTGTGCTGTGGCTAGGAAGCTCAGAGCGCCAGTGCTTGTGGGGCTGTGGAAGGGCTGCCTAGGGCAGGTGCTGGCCAGCAAGAGCTTTCAGTGCTAGCCCCTTTGGTGTGGGAGCAGTGGCTGGACGTTTTGAATTTGGGAGCTGGGCTGTGGCTGTGCCGAGAAGGAACGTCCCCACTGTGCTGTGGCTAGGAAGCTCAGAGCGCCAGTGCTTGTGGGGCTGTGGAAGGGCTGCCTAGGGCAGGTGATGGCCAGCAAGAGCTTTCAGTGCTAGCCCCTTTGGTGTGGGAGCAGTGGCTGGACGTTTTGAATTTCGGAGCTGGGCTGTGGCTGTGCCGAGAAGGAACGTCCCCACTGTGCTGTGGCTAGGAAGCTCAGAGCGCCAGTGCTTGTGGGGCTGTGGAAGGGCTGCCTAGGGCAGGTGCTGGCCAGCAAGAGCTTTCAGTGCTAGCCCCTTTGGTGTGGGAGCAGTGGCTGGACGTTTTGAATTTCGGAGCTGGGCTCTGGCTGTGCCGAGAAGGAACGTCCCCACTGTGCTGTGGCTAGGAAGCTCAGAGCGCCAGTGCTTGTGGGGCTGTGGAAGGGCTGCCTAGGGCAGGTGATGGCCAGCAAGAGCTTTCAGTGCTAGCCCCTTTGGTGTGGGAGCAGTGGCTGGACGTTTTGAATTTCGGAGCTGGGCTGTGGCTGTGCCGAGAAGGAACGTCCCCACTGTGCTGTGGCTAGGAAGCTCAGAGCGCCAGTGCTTGTGGGGCTGTGGAAGGGCTGCCTAGGGCAGGTGATGGCCAGCAAGAGCTTTCAGTGCTAGCCCCTTTGGTGTGGGAGCAGTGGCTGGACGTTTTGAATTTCGGAGCTGGGCTGTGGCTGTGCCGAGAAGGAACGTCCCCACTGTGCTGTGGCTAGGAAGCTCAGAGCGCCAGTGCTTGTGGGGCTGTGGAAGGGCTGCCTAGGGCAGGTGATGGCCAGCAAGAGCTTTCAGTGCTAGCCCCTTTGGTGTGGGAGCAGTGGCTGGACGTTTTGAATTTCGGAGCTGGGCTGTGGCTGTGCCGAGAAGGAACGTCCCCACTGTGCTGTGGCTAGGAAGCTCAGAGCGCCAGTGCTTGTGGGGCTGTGGAAGGGCTGCCTAGGGCAGGTGATGGCCAGCAAGAGCTTTCAGTGCTAGCCCCTTTGGTGTGGGAGCAGTGGCTGGACGTTTTGAATTTCGGAGCTGGGCTCTGGCTGTGCCGAGAAGGAACGTCCCCACTGTGCTGTGGCTAGGAAGCTCAGAGCGCCAGTGCTTGTGGGGCTGTGGAAGGGCTGCCTAGGGCAGGTGATGGCCAGCAAGAGCTTTCAGTGCTAGCCCCTTTGGTGTGGGAGCAGTGGCTGGACGTTTTGAATTTCGGAGCTGGGCTCTGGCTGTGCCGAGAAGGAACGTCCCCACTGTGCTGTGGCTAGGAAGCTCAGAGCGCCAGTGCTTGTGGGGCTGTGGAAGGGCTGCCTAGGGCAGGTGATGGCCAGCAAGAGCTTTCAGTGCTAGCCCCTTTGGTGTGGGAGCAGTGGCTGGACGTTTTGAATTTCGGAGCTGGGCTGTGGCTGTGCCGAGAAGGAACGTCCCCACTGTGCTGTGGCTAGGAAGCTCAGAGCGCCAGTGCTTGTGGGGCTGTGGAAGGGCTGCCTAGGGCAGGTGCTGGCCAGCAAGAGCTTTCAGTGCTAGCCCCTTTGGTGTGGGAGCAGTGGCTGGACGTTTTGAATTTGGGAGCTGGGCTGTGGCTGTGCCGAGAAGGAACGTCCCCACTGTGCTGTGGCTAGGAAGCTCAGAGCGCCAGTGCTTGTGGGGCTGTGGAAGGGCTGCCTAGGGCAGGTGATGGCCAGCAAGAGCTTTCAGTGCTAGCCCCTTTGGTGTGGGAGCAGTGGCTGGACGTTTTGAATTTCGGAGCTGGGCTGTGGCTGTGCCGAGAAGGAACGTCCCCACTGTGCTGTGGCTAGGAAGCTCAGAGCGCCAGTGCTTGTGGGGCTGTGGAAGGGCTGCCTAGGGCAGGTGATGGCCAGCAAGAGCTTTCAGTGCTAGCCCCTTTGGTGTGGGAGCAGTGGCTGGACGTTTCGAATTTCGGAGCTGGGCTCTGGCTGTGCCGAGAAGGAACGTCCCCACTGTGCTGTGGCTAGGAAGCTCAGAGCGCCAGTGCTTGTGGGGCTGTGGAAGGGCTGCCTAGGGCAGGTGATGGCCAGCAAGAGCTTTCAGTGCTAGCCCCTTTGGTGTGGGAGCAGTGGCTGGACGTTTTGAATTTCGGAGCTGGGCTGTGGCTGTGCCGAGAAGGAACGTCCCCACTGTGCTGTGGCTAGGAAGCTCAGAGCGCCAGTGCTTGTGGGGCTGTGGAAGGGCTGCCTAGGGCAGGTGATGGCCAGCAAGAGCTTTCAGTGCTAGCCCCTTTGGTGTGGGAGCAGTGGCTGGACGTTTTGAATTTCGGAGCTGGGCTGTGGCTGTGCCGAGAAGGAACGTCCCCACTGTGCTGTGGCTAGGAAGCTCAGAGCGCCAGTGCTTGTGGGGCTGTGGAAGGGCTGCCTAGGGCAGGTGATGGCCAGCAAGAGCTTTCAGTGCTAGCCCCTTTGGTGTGGGAGCAGTGGCTGGACGTTTTGAATTTCGGAGCTGGGCTGTGGCTGTGCCGAGAAGGAACGTCCCCACTGTGCTGTGGCTAGGAAGCTCAGAGCGCCAGTGCTTGTGGGGCTGTGGAAGGGCTGCCTAGGGCAGGTGATGGCCAGCAAGAGCTTTCAGTGCTAGCCCCTTTGGTGTGGGAGCAGTGGCTGGACGTTTTGAATTTCGGAGCTGGGCTCTGGCTGTGCCGAGAAGGAACGTCCCCACTGTGCTGTGGCTAGGAAGCTCAGAGCGCCAGTGCTTGTGGGGCTGTGGAAGGGCTGCCTAGGGCAGGTGATGGCCAGCAAGAGCTTTCAGTGCTAGCCCCTTTGGTGTGGGAGCAGTGGCTGGACGTTTTGAATTTCGGAGCTGGGCTGTGGCTGTGCCGAGAAGGAACGTCCCCACTGTGCTGTGGCTAGGAAGCTCAGAGCGCCAGTGCTTGTGGGGCTGTGGAAGGGCTGCCTAGGGCAGGTGATGGCCAGCAAGAGCTTTCAGTGCTAGCCCCTTTGGTGTGGGAGCAGTGGCTGGACGTTTTGAATTTCGGAGCTGGGCTGTGGCTGTGCCGAGAAGGAACGTCCCCACTGTGCTGTGGCTAGGAAGCTCAGAGCGCCAGTGCTTGTGGGGCTGTGGAAGGGCTGCCTAGGGCAGGTGATGGCCAGCAAGAGCTTTCAGTGCTAGCCCCTTTGGTGTGGGAGCAGTGGCTGGACGTTTTGAATTTCGGAGCTGGGCTGTGGCTGTGCCGAGAAGGAACGTCCCCACTGTGCTGTGGCTAGGAAGCTCAGAGCGCCAGTGCTTGTGGGGCTGTGGAAGGGCTGCCTAGGGCAGGTGCTGGCCAGCAAGAGCTTTCAGTGCTAGCCCCTTTGGTGTGGGAGCAGTGGCTGGACGTTTTGAATTTCGGAGCTGGGCTGTGGCTGTGCCGAGAAGGAACGTCCCCACTGTGCTGTGGCTAGGAAGCTCAGAGCGCCAGTGCTTGTGGGGCTGTGGAAGGGCTGCCTAGGGCAGGTGATGGCCAGCAAGAGCTTTCAGTGCTAGCCCCTTTGGTGTGGGAGCAGTGGCTGGACGTTTTGAATTTCGGAGCTGGGCTCTGGCTGTGCCGAGAAGGAACGTCCCCACTGTGCTGTGGCTAGGAAGCTCAGAGCGCCAGTGCTTGTGGGGCTGTGGAAGGGCTGCCTAGGGCAGGTGATGGCCAGCAAGAGCTTTCAGTGCTAGCCCCTTTGGTGTGGGAGCAGTGGCTGGACGTTTTGAATTTCGGAGCTGGGCTGTGGCTGTGCCGAGAAGGAACGTCCCCACTGTGCTGTGGCTAGGAAGCTCAGAGCGCCAGTGCTTGTGGGGCTGTGGAAGGGCTGCCTAGGGCAGGTGATGGCCAGCAAGAGCTTTCAGTGCTAGCCCCTTTGGTGTGGGAGCAGTGGCTGGACGTTTTGAATTTCGGAGCTGGGCTGTGGCTGTGCCGAGAAGGAACGTCCCCACTGTGCTGTGGCTAGGAAGCTCAGAGCGCCAGTGCTTGTGGGGCTGTGGAAGGGCTGCCTAGGGCAGGTGCTGGCCAGCAAGAGCTTTCAGTGCTAGCCCCTTTGGTGTGGGAGCAGTGGCTGGACGTTTTGAATTTCGGAGCTGGGCTGTGGCTGTGCCGAGAAGGAACGTCCCCACTGTGCTGTGGCTAGGAAGCTCAGAGCGCCAGTGCTTGTGGGGCTGTGGAAGGGCTGCCTAGGGCAGGTGCTGGCCAGCAAGAGCTTTCAGTGCTAGCCCCTTTGGTGTGGGAGCAGTGGCTGGACGTTTTGAATTTGGGAGCTGGGCTGTGGCTGTGCCGAGAAGGAACGTCCCCACTGTGCTGTGGCTAGGAAGCTCAGAGCGCCAGTGCTTGTGGGGCTGTGGAAGGGCTGCCTAGGGCAGGTGATGGCCAGCAAGAGCTTTCAGTGCTAGCCCCTTTGGTGTGGGAGCAGTGGCTGGACGTTTTGAATTTCGGAGCTGGGCTGTGGCTGTGCCGAGAAGGAACGTCCCCACTGTGCTGTGGCTAGGAAGCTCAGAGCGCCAGTGCTTGTGGGGCTGTGGAAGGGCTGCCTAGGGCAGGTGCTGGCCAGCAAGAGCTTTCAGTGCTAGCCCCTTTGGTGTGGGAGCAGTGGCTGGACGTTTTGAATTTCGGAGCTGGGCTGTGGCTGTGCCGAGAAGGAACGTCCCCACTGTGCTGTGGCTAGGAAGCTCAGAGCGCCAGTGCTTGTG
>NW_027472173.1:0-72543 GCF_965638725.1 Aptenodytes patagonicus | reverse complement strand
GAAAGTCGGGAAGGTCGGGGAAGGGAAGGGAAGGTCGGGGAAGGTCGGGAAGGTCGGGGAAGGTCGGGAAGGGAAGGGAAGGGAAGGGAAGGGAAGGGAAGGGAAGGGAAGGGAAGGGAAGGGAAGGGAAGGGAAGGGAAGGGAAGGAAGGGAAGGGAAGGAAGGGAAGGGAAGGGAAGGGACGGTCGGGGAAGGGAAGGGAAGGGAAGGGAAGGGAAGGGAAGGGAAGGGAAGGGAAGGAAGGGAAGGGAAGGGAAGGGAAGGGAAGGGAAGGGAAGGGAAGGGAAGGGAAGGGAAGGGAAGGGAAGGGGAAGGGAAGGGAAATTCGGGGATGGTCGGGGAAGGGAAGGGAAGGGAAGGGAAGGGAAGGGAAGGGAAGGGAAGGGAAGGGAAGGGAAGGGAAGGGAAGGGAAGGGAAGGGAAGGGAAAGGAAGGAAAGAAGGAAGGGAAGGGAAGGGAAGGGAAGGGAAGGGAAGGGAAGGGAAATCAGGGAAGGTCAGGGAAGGGAAGGTCAAAGAAGGTCAGGGAAGGCAAGGTCGGGGAAGGTGAGGGAAGGTCAAGGAAGGTCACTGACGGGAAGGTCAGGGAAAGTCGGGGAAGGTCGGGAAGATCGGGGAAGGTCGGGGAAGGGAAGGGAAGGAAGGGAAGGGAAGGGAAGGGAAGGGAAGGGAAGGGAAGGGAAGGGAAGGGAAGGGAAGGGAAGGGAAGGGAAGGGAAGGGAAGGGAAGGTCAAGGAAGTTCAAGGAAGGTCAGGTAAGGTCAAGGAAGGTCAGGGAAGGTCAAGGAAGGTCAGTGACGGGAAGGTCGGGGAAGGTCGGGAAGGGAAGGGAAGGTCGGGGAAGGTCGGGGAAGGGAAGGGAAGGGAAGGGAAGGGAAGGGAAGGGAAGGGAAGGGAAGGGAAGGGAAGGGAAGGGAAGGGAAGGGAAGGGAAGGGAAGGGAAGGGAAGGGAAGGGAAATCAGGGAAGGTCAGGGAATGGAAGGTCAAAGAAGGTCAGGGAAGGCAAGGTCGGGGAAGGTCAGGGAAGGTCAAGCAAGGTCAAGGAAGGTCAGGTAAGGTCAAGGAAGGTCAGGGAAGGTCAAGGAAGGTCAGTGACGGGAAGGTCGGGGGAGGTCGGGGACGGGAAGGGAAGGGAAGGGAAGGGAAGGGAAGGGAAGGGAAGGGAAGGGAAGGGAAGGGAAGGGAAGGGAAGGGAAGGGAAGGGAAGGGAAGGGAAGGGAAGGGAAGGGAAGGGAAGGGAAGGGAAGGGAAGGGAAGGAAGGGAAGGGAAGGGAAGGGAAGGGAAGGGAAGGGAAGGTCAAGGAAGTTCAGGTAAGGTCAAGGAAGGCCAGGTAAGGTCAAGGAACGTCAGGGAAGGTCAAGGAAGGTCAGTGACGGGAAGGTCGGTGAAGGTCGGGGAAGGGAAGGGAAGGGAAAGGAAGGTCGGGGAAGGTCAAGGAAGGTCAAGGAAGGTCAGGTAAGGTCAAGGAAGGTCAGGTAAGGTCAAGGAAGTTCAAGGAAGGTCAGGTAAGGTCAAGGAAGGCCAGGTAATGTCAAGGAAGGTCAGTGACGGGAAGGTCAGGGAAGGTCGGGGAAGGTCGGGGAAAGTCGGGGAAGGTCAGGGAAGGGAAGGGAAGATCAGGGAAGGTCAAGGAAGGTCAAGGAATGTCAGGTAAGTCAAGGAAGGTCAGGGAAGGTCAAGGAAGGTCAGTGACGGGAAGGTCGGGGAAGGTCGGGAAGGGAAGGGAAGGTCGGGGAACGTCGGGGAAGGGAAGGGAAGGGAAGGGAAGGGAAGGGAAGGGAAGGGAAGGGAAGGGAAGGGAAGGGAAGGGAAGGGAAGGGAAGGGAAGGGAAGGGAAGGGAAGGGAAGGGAAGGGAAGGGAAGGGAAGGGAAGGGAAGGGAAGGGAAGGGAAATCAGGGAAGGTCACGGAATGGAAGGTCGGGGAAGGTCAGGGAAGGTAAGGTCGGGGAAGGTCAGGGAAGGTCAAGGAAGGTCTAGGAAGGTCAGGTAAGGTCAAGGAAGGTCAGGGAAGGTCAAGGAAGGTCAGTGACGGGAAGGTCAGGGAAGGTCAGGGAAGGGAAGGGAAGGTCGGGGAAGGGAAGGGAAGGTCGGGGAAGGGAAGGGAAGGTCGGGGAAGGTCGGGGAAGGGAAGGGAAGGGAAGGGAAGGGAAGGGAAGGGAAGGGAAAGGAAGGGAAGGCAAGACCAAGGAAGGTCAGGGAAGGGAAGAGAATGGAAAGTCGGGGAAAGTCAGGGAACGGAAGGGAAGGTCAGGGAAGGTCAAGGAAGGTCAAGGAAGGTCAGGTAAGGTCAAGGAAGGTCAGTGACGGGAAGGTCGGGGAAGGTCGGGGAAGGTCGGGGAAGGGAAGAGGAGGGAAGGGAAGAGAAGGGAAGGAGGGAAGGGAAGGGAAGGGAAGGGAAGGGAAGGGAAGGGAAGGGAAGGGAAGGGAAGGGAAGGGAAGGGAAGGGAAGGTAACGTCAAGGAAGGTCAGGGAAGGTCAAGGAAGGTCAGTGACGGGAAGGTCGGGGAAGGTTGGGGAGGTCGGGGAAATTCGGGAAAGGAAGGGAAGGGAAGGGAAGGGAAGGGAAGGGAAGGGAAGGGAAGGGAAGGGAAGGGAAGGGAAGGGAAGGGAAGGGAAGGGAAGGGAAGGGAAGGGAAGGGAAGGGAAGGGAAGGGAAGGGAAGGGAAGGGAAGGGAAGGGAAGGGAAGGGAAGGGAAGGGAAGGGAAGGGAAGGGAAGGCAAGTTCGGGGAAGCGAAGGGAAGGTCAAGGATGGTTGGATAAGGTCAAGGAAGGTCAGGTAAGGTCAAGGAAGGTCAGTGATGGGAAGGTCAGGGAAAGTCGGGGAAGGTCGGGGAAGGTCGGGGAAGGTCGGGGAAGGGAAGGGAAGAGAAGGGAAGGGAAGGGATGGGAAGGGAAGGGAAGGGAAGGGAAGGGAAGGGAAGGGAAGGGAAGGGAAGGGAAGGGAAGGGAAGGGAAGGGAAGGGAAGGGAAGGGAAGGGAAGGGAAGGGAAGGGAAGGGAAGGTCAAGGAAGTTCAGGTAAGGTCAAGTAAGGTCATGGAAGGTCAAGCAAGGTCAGTGACGGGAAGGTCGGGGAAGGTCGGGGAAGGAAAGGGAAGGTCGGGGAAGGTCGGGGAAGGTCGGGGAAGGGAAGGGAAGGGAAGGGAAGGGAAGGGAAGGGAAGGGAAGGGAAGGGAAGGGAAGGGAAGGGAAGGGAAGGGAAATCAGGGAAGGTCAGGGAATGCACGGTCAAGGAAGGTCAGGGAAGGCAAGGTCGGGGAAGGTCAGGGAAGGTCAAGCAAGGTCAGTGATGGGAAGGTCGGGGAAGGTCGGGGAAGGAAAGGGAAGGTCGGGGAAGGTCGGGGAAGGTCGGGGAAGGGAAGGAAAGGGAAGGGAAGGGAAGGGAAGGGAAGGGAAGGGAAGGGAAGGGAAGGGAAGGGAAGGGAAGGGAAGGGAAGGGAAGGGAAGGGAAGGGAAGGGAAGGGAAGGGAAGGGAAGGGAAGGGAAGGGAAGGGAAATGAAGGGAAGCTCAATGAAGGTCAGTTAAGGTCAAGGAAGGTCAGTGACGGGAAGGTCAGGGAAGGTCGGGGAAGGTCGGGGAATGTCAGGGAAGGGAAGGGAAGGTCAAGGAAGGTCAGTGACGGGAAGGTCGGGGAAGGTCGGGGAAGGGAAGGGAAGGGAAGGGAAGGGAAGGGAAGGGAAGGGAAGGGAAGGGAAGGGAAGGGAAGGGAAGGGAAGGGAAGGGAAGGGAAGGGAAGGGAAGGGAAGGGAAGGGAAGGGAAGGGAAGGGAAGGGAAGGGAAGGTCAAGGAATGTCAAGGAAGGTTAGGTAAGCTCAAGGAAGGTCAAGGAAAGTCAGTGACGGAAAAGTCAGGGAAGGTCGGGGAAGGTCGGGGATGGTCGGGGAAGGTAAGGGAAGGGAAGGGAAGGTCAGGGAAGGTCAAGGAAGGTCAAGGAAGTTCAGGTAAGATCAAGGAAGGTCAGGGAAGGTCAAGGAAGTTCAGTGACGGGAAGGTCAGGAAAGGTCGGGGAAGGGAAGGGAAGGTCGGGGAAGGTCGGGGAAGGTCGGGGAAGGGAAGAGAAGGGAAGGCAAGGGAAGAGAAGGGAAGGGAAATCAGGGAAGGTCAGGGAATGGAAGGTCGGGGATGGTCAGGGAAGGCAAGGTCGGGGAAGGTCAGGTAAGGTCAAGGAAGGTCAAGGAAGGTCAGGTAAGGTCAAGGAAGTTCAGCTAAGGTCAAGGAAGGTCAGTGACGGGAAGGTCGGGGAAGGTCGGGGAAGGTCGGGGAAGGGAAGGGAAGGGAAGGGAAGGGAAGGGAAGGGAAGGGAAGGGAAGGGAAGGGAAGGGAAGGGAAGGGAAGGGAAGGGAAGGGAAGGGAAGGGAAGGGAAGGGAACCTCAAGGAAGGTCAGGTATGGTCAAGGAAGGTCAGTGACGGAAAAGTCAGGGAAGGTCGGGGAACGTCGGGGAATGTCGGGGAAGGTCAGGGAAGGTCAGGTAAGGTCAAGGAAGGTCAGGTAAGGTCAAGGAAGGTCAGGGAAGGTCAAGGAAGGTCAGTGACGGAAAGGTAGGGGAAGGTCGGGAAAGGGAAGGGAAGGGAAGGCAAGGGAAGGGAAGGGAAGGGAAGGGAAATCAGGAAAGGTCAGGGAATGGAAGGTCGTGGAATGTCAGGGAAGGCGAGGTCGGGGAAGGTCAGAGAAGGTCAAGTAAGGTCAAGAAAGGTCAGGTAAGGTCAAGGAAGGTCCGGTAAGGTCAAGGAAGGTCAATGACGGGAAGCTCAGGGAAAGTCGGGGAAGGGAAGGGAAGGGAAGGGAAGGGAAGGGAAGGGAAGGGAAGGGAATGGAAGGGAAGGGAAGGGAAGGGAAGGGAAGGGAAGGGAAGGGAAGGGAAGGGAAGGGAAGGGAAGGGAAGGGAAGGGAAGGGAAGGGAAGCTCAAGGAAGGTCAGTGACAGGAATGTCAGGGAAGGTCGGGGAAGGTCGGGGAAGGTCGGGGAAGGTCAGGGAAGGGAAGGGAAGGTCAGGGAAGGTCAAGAAAGGTCAAGGAAGGTCAGGTAAGGTCAAGGAAGGTCAGGGAAGGTCAAGGAAGCTCAGTGACGGGAACGTCAGGGAATGTCGGGGAAGGTCGGGGAAGGGAAGGGAAGGGAAGGTCAGGGAAGGTCAAGGAAGGCCAAGGAAGGTCAGGTAAGGTCAAGGAAGGTCAGGGAAGGTCAAGGAAGGTCAGTGACGGAAAGGTCGGGGATATTCGGGGAAGGGAAGGGAAGGTCAATGAAGGTCAGGTAAGGTCAAGGAAGGTTAGTGACGGGACAGTCAGGGAAAGTCGGGGAAGGTCGGGGAAGGTCGGGGAAGGTCGGGGAAGGTCGGGGAAGGTTAGAGAAGGGAAGGGAAGGGAAGGGAAGGGAAGGGAAGGGAAGGGAAGGGAAGGGAAGGGAAGGGAAGGGAAGGGAAGGGAAGGGAAGGGAAGGGAAGGGAAGGGAAGGGAAGGGAAGGGAAGGGAAGGGAAGGGAAGGGAAGGGAAGGGAAATCAGGGAAGGTCAGGGAATGGAAGGTCAAAGAAGGTCAGGGAAGTCAAGATCGGGGAAGGTCAGGTAAGGTCAAGGAAGGTCAAGGAAGGTCAGGTTAGGTCAAGAAAGGTCAGGGAAGGTGAAGTAAGCTCAGTGACGGGAAGGTCAGGGAAGGTCGGGGAAGGTCGGGGGAAGGTCGGGGAAGGGAAGGTCGGGGAAGGGAAGGCCGGGGAAGGGAAGGGAAGGGAAGGGAAGGGAAGGGAAGGGAAGGGAAGGGAAGGGAAGGGAAGGGAAGGGGGAAGGGAAGGGAAGGGAAGGGAAGGGAAGGGAAGGGAAGGGAAGGGAAGGGAAGGGAAGGGAAGGGAAGGGAAGGGAAGGTCGCTGAAGATCAAGGAAGGTCAGGGAAGGTCAGGGAAGGGAAGGTCAAAGAAAGTCAGGTAAGGTCAAGGAAGGTCAGTGACGGGAAGGTCAGGGCAAGTCGTGGAAGGTCGGGGAAGGTCGGGGAAGGGAAAGGAAGGGAAGGGAAGGGAAGGGAAGGGAAGGGAAGGGAAGGGAAGGGAAGGAAAGGGAAGGGAAGGGAAGGGAAGGGAAGGGAAGGGAAGGGAAGGGAAGGGAAGCTCAAGGAAGGTCAGTAACGGGAAGGTCAGGGAAGGTCGGGGAAGGTCGGGGAAGGTCGGGGAATGTCAGGGAAGGGAAGGGAAGGTCAGGGAAGGTCAAGGAAGGTCAGTGACGGGAAGGTCAGGGAAGGTCGGGGAAGGTCGGGGAAGGGAAGGGAAGGTCAGGGAAGGTCGGGGAAGGGAAGGGAAGGGAAGGGAAGGGAAGGGAAGGGAAGGGAAGGGAAGGGAAGGGAAGGGAAGGGAAGGGAAGGGAAGGGAAGGGAAGGGAAGGGAAGGGAAGGGAAGGGAAGGGAAGGGAAGGGAAGGGAAGGGAAGGGAAGGGAAGGGAAGGGAAGGGAAGGGAAGGCAAGGGAAGCTCAAGGAAGGTCAGTTAAGGTCAAGGAAGGTCAGTGACGGGAAGGTCAGGGAAGGTCGGGGAAGTTCGGGGAATGTCAGGGAAGGGAAGGGAAGCTCAAGGAAGGTCAGTGACGGGAAGGTCAGGGAAGGTCGGGGAAGGTCGGGGAAGGTCGGGGAATGTCAGGGAACGGAAGGGAAGGTCAGGGAAGGTCAAGGAAGGTCAGTGACGGCAAGGTCAGGGAAGGTCGGGGAAGGTCGGGGAAGGTCGGGGAAGGTCGGCGAAGGTTAGGGAAGGGAAGGGAACGGAAGGGAAGGGAAGGGAAGGGAAGGGAAGGGAAGGGAAGGTAAGGGAAGGGAAGGGAAGGGAAGGGAAGGGAAGCTTAAGGAAGTTCAGGTAAGGTCAAGGAAGGTCAGTGACAGGAAAGTCAGGGAAGGTCGGGGAAGGTCGGGGAATGTCAGGGAAGGGAAGGGAAGGTCAGGGAAGGTCAAGGAAGGTCAAGGAAGGCCAGGT
This sequence comes from Aptenodytes patagonicus, assembly GCF_965638725.1. Taxonomy (NCBI): domain Eukaryota; kingdom Metazoa; phylum Chordata; class Aves; order Sphenisciformes; family Spheniscidae; genus Aptenodytes; species Aptenodytes patagonicus. The sequence goes on along the minus strand of NW_027472173.1, from coordinate 65,604 downwards.
AAGGTCAAGGAAGGTCAGGGAAGGTCAAGGAAGGTCAGTGACGGGAAGGTCGGTGAAGGTCGGGGAAGGGAAGGGAAGGGAAAGGAAGGTCGGGGAAGGTCAAGGAAGGTCAAGGAAGGTCAGGTAAGGTCAAGGAAGGTCAGGTAAGGTCAAGGAAGTTCAAGGAAGGTCAGGTAAGGTCAAGGAAGGCCAGGTAAGGTCAAGGAAGGTCAGTGACGGGAAGGTCAGCGAAGGTCGGGGAAGGTCGGGGAAAGTCGGGGAAGGTCAGGGAAGGGAAGGGAAGATCAGGGAACGTCAAGGAAGGTCAAGGAATGTCAGGTAAGGTCAAGGAAGGTCAGGGAAGGTCAAGGAAGGTCAGTGACGGGAAGGTCGGGGAAGGTCGGGGAAGGGAAGGGAAGGTCGGGGAACGTCGGGGAAGGGAAGGGAAGGGAAGGGAAGGGAAGGGAAGGGAAGGGAAGGGAAGGGAAGGGAAGGGAAGGGAAGGGAAGGGAAGGGAAGGGAAGGGAAGGGAAGGGAAGGGAAGGGAAATCAGGGAAGGTCACGGAATGGAAGGTCGGGGAAGGTCAGGGAAGGTAAGGTCGAGGAAGGTCAGGGAAGGTCAAGGAAGGTGTAGGAAGGTAAGGTAAGGTCAAGGAAGGTCAGGGAAGGTCAAGGAAGGTCAGTGACGGGAAGGTCAGGGAAGGTCGGGGAAGGGAAGGGAAGGTCGGGGAAGGGAAGGGAAGGTCGGGGAAGGGAAGGGAAGGTCGGGGAAGGGAAGGGAAGGTGGGAAGGGAAGGGAAGGGAAGGGAAGGGAAGGGAAGGGAAGGGAAGGGAAGGGAAGGGAAGGGAAGGGAAGGGAAGGGAAGGGAAGGGAAGGGAAGGGAAGGGAAGGGAAGGGAGGGGAAGGGAAGGCAAGACCAAGGAAGGTCAGGGAAGGGAAGAGAATGGAAAGTCGGGGAAAGTCAGGGAAGGGAAGGGAAGGTCAGGGAAGGTCAAGGAAGGTCAAGGAAGGTCAGGTAAGGTCAAGGAAGGTCAGTGACGGGAAGGTCGGGGAAGGTCGGGAAAGATCAGGGAAGGGAAGAGGAGGGAAGGGAAGGGAAGGGAAGGGAAGGGAAGGGAAGGGAAGGGAAGGGAAGGGAAGGGAAGGGAAGGGAAGGGAAGGGAAGGGAAGGGAAGGGAAGGGAAGGGAAGGGAAGGGAAGGGAAGGGAAGGGAAGGGAAGGGAAGGGAAGCTTAAGGAAGTTCAGGTAAGGTCAAGGAAGGTCAGTGACGGGAAAGTCAGGGAAGGTCGGGGAAGGTCGGGGAATGTCAGGGAAGGGAAGGGAATGTCAGGGAAGGTCAAGGAAGGTCAAGGAAGGCCAGGTAAGGTCAAGGAAGGTCAGGGAAGGTCAAGGAAGGTCAGTGACGGGAAGGTCGGTGAAGGTCGGGGAAGGGAAGGGAAGGGAAAGGAAGGTCGGGGAAGGTCAAGGAAGGTCAAGAAAGGCCAGGTAAGGTCAAGGAAGGTCAGGTAAGGTCAAGGAAGTTCAAGGAAGGTCAGGTAAGGTCAAGGAAGGCCAGGTAATGTCAAGGAAGGTCAGTGACGGGAAGGTCAGGGAAGGTCGGGGAAGGTCGGGGAAAGTCGGGGAAGGTCAGGGAAGGGAAGGGAAGATCAGGAAGGTCAAGGAAGGTCAAGGAATGTCAGGTAAGGTCAGGGAAGGTCAGGGAAGGTCAAGGAAGGTCAGTGACGGGAAGGTCGGGGAAGGTCGGGGAAGGGAAGGGAAGGTCGGGGAACGTCAGGGAAGGGAAGGGAAGGGAAGGGAAGGGAAGGGAAGGGAAGGGAAGGGAAGGGAAGGGAAGGGAAGGGAAGGGAAGGAAAGGAAGGGAAGGGAAGGGAAGGGAAGGGAAGGGAAATCAGGGAAGGTCACGGAATGGAAGGTCGGGGAAGGTCAGGGAAGGTAAGGTCGGGGAAGGTCAGGGAAGATCAAGGAAGGTCTAGGAAGGTCAGGTAAGGTCAAGGAAGGTCAGGGAAGGTCAAGGAAGGTCAGTGACGGGAAGGTCAGGGAAAGTCGGGGAAGGGAAGGGAAGGTCGGGGAAGGGAAGGGAAGGTCGGGGAAGGGAAGGGAAGGTCGGGGAAGGTCGGGGAAGGTCGGGGAAGGTCGGGGAAGGGAAGGGAAGGGAAGGGAAGGGAAGGGAAGGGAAGGGAAGGGAAGGCAAGACCAAGGAAGGTCAGGGAAGGGAAGAGAATGGAAAGTCGGGGAAAGTCAGGGAAGGGAAGGGAAGGTCAGGGAAGGTCAAGGAAGGTCAAGGAAGGTCAGGTAAGATCAAGGAAGGTCAGTGACGGGAAGGTCGGGGAAGGTCGGGGAAGGTCGGGGAAGGGAAGAGGAGGGAAGGGAAGAGAAGGGAAGGGAAGGGAAGGGAAGGGAAGGGAAGGGAAGGGAAGGGAAGGGAAGGGAAGGGAAGGGAAGGGAAGGGAAGGGAAGGGAAGGGAAGGGAAGGAAGGGAAGGGAAGGGAAGGGAAGGGAAGGGAAGGGAAGGGAAGGGAAGGGAAGGGAAGGGAAGACCAAGGAAGGTCAGGGAAGGGAATAGAATGGAAAGTCAGGGAAAGTCAGGAAAGGGAAGGTCAGGGAAGGTCAAGGAAGGTCAAGGAAGGTCAGGTAAGGTCAAGGAAGGTCGGGGAAGGTCAACGAAGGTCAGTGACGGGAAGGTCGGGGAAGGTCGGGGAAGGTCGGGGAAGGTCGGGGAAGGGAAGGGAAGGGAAGGGAAGGGAAGGGAAGGGAAGGGAAGGGAAGGGAAGGGAAGGGAAGGGAAGGGAAGGGAAGGGAAGGGAAGGGAAGGGAAGGGAAGGGAAGGGAAGGGAAGGGAAGGGAAGGGAAGGGAAGGGAAGGTAACGTCAAGGACGGTCAGGGAAGGTCAAGGAAGGTCAGTGACGGGAAGGTCGGGGAAGGTTGGGGAAGGGAAGGGAAGGTCGGGGAAATTCGGGAAAGGGAAGGGAAGGGAAGGGAAGGGAAGGGAAGGGAAGGGAAGGGAAGGGAAGGGAAGGGAAGGGAAGGGAAGGGAAGGGAAGGGAAGGGAAGGGAAGGGAAGGGAAGGGAAGGGAAGGGAAGGGAAGGGAAGGGAAGGGAAGGGAAGGCAAGTTCGGCGAAGTTCGGGGAAGCGAAGGGAAGGTCAAGGATGGTCGGATAAGGTCAAGGAAGGTCAGGTAAGGTCAAGGAAGGTCAGTGATGGGAAGGTCAGGGAAAGTCGGGGAAGGTCGGGGAAGGTCGGGGAAGGTCGGGGAAGGGAAGGGAAGGGAAGGGAAGGAAGGGAAGGGAAGGGAAGGGAAGGGAAGGGAAGGGAAGGGAAGGGAAGGGAAGGGAAGGGAAGGGAAGGGAAGGGAAGGGAAGGGAAGGGAAGGTCAAGGAAGTTCAGGTAAGGTCAAGTAAGGTCAGGGAAGGTCAAGCAAGGTCAGTGACGGGAAGGTCGGGGAAGGTCGGGGAAGGAAAGGGAAGGTCGGGGAAGGTCGGGGAAGGGAAGGGAAGGGAAGGGAAGGGAAGGGAAGGGAAGGGAAGGGAAGGGAAGGGAAGGGAAGGGAAGGGAAGGGAAGGGAAGGGAAGGGAAGGGAAGGGTAGGGAAGGGAAATCAGGGAAGGTCAGGGAATGGACGGTCAAAGAAGGTCAGGGAAGGCAAGGTCGGGGAAGGTCAGGGAAGGTCAAGCAAGGTCAGTGACGGGAAGGTCGGGGAAGGTCGGGGAAGGAAAGGGAAGGTCGGGGAAGGGAAGGGAAGGGAAGGGAAGGGAAGGGAAGGGAAGGGAAGGGAAGGGAAGGGAAGGGAAGGGAAGGGAAGGGAAGGGAAGGGAAGGGAAGGGAAGGGAAGGGAAGGGAAGGCCAAGGAAGTTCAGTGACGGGAAGGTCAGGGAAGGTCGGGGAAGGTCTGGGAAGGTCGGGGGAAGGTCGGGGAAGGGAAGGGAAGGGAAGGGAAGGGAAGGGAAGGGAAGGGAAGGGAAGGGAAGGGAAGGGAAGGGAAGGGAAGGGAAGGGAAGGGAAGGGAAGGGAAGGGAAGGGAAGGGAAGGGAAGGGAAGGGAAGGGAAGGGAAGGGAAGGTCGCTGAAGATCAAGGAAGGTCAGGGAAGGTCAGTGAAGGGAAGGTCAAAGAAGGTCAGGGAAGGTCAAGGAAGGTCAGTGAAGGGAAGGTCAGGGAAAGTCGGGGAAGGTCGGGGAAGGTCGGGGAAGGGAAGGGAAGGGAAGGGAAGGGAAGGGAAGGGAAGGGAAGGGAAGGGAAGGGAAGGGAAGGGAAGGGAAGGGAAGGGAAGGGAAGGGAAGGGAAGGGAAGGGAAGGCAAGGGAAGGGAAGGGAAGGGAAGGGAAGCTTAAGGAAGGTCAAGGAAGGTCAGTGACGGGAAGGTCAGGGAAGGTCAGGGAAGGTCGGTGAAGGTCGGGGAAGGTCAGGGAAGGGAAGGGAAGGTCAGGGAAGGTCAGGGAAGGTCAAGGAAGGTCAGGGAAGGTCAAGGAAGGTCATTGACGGGAAGGTCGGGGAAGGTCGGGGAAGGGAAGGGAAGGTCGGGGAAATTCGGGAAAGGGAAGGGAAGGGAAGGGAAGGGAAGGGAAGGGAAGGGAAGGGAAGGGAAGGGAAGGGAAGGGAAGGGAAGGGAAGGGAAGGGAAGGAAGGGAAGGGAAGGGAAGGGAAGGGAAGGGAAGGGAAGGGAAGGGAAGGGAAGGGAAGGGAAGGGAAGGGAAGGGAAGGGAAGGGAAGGGAAATCAGGGAAGGTCAGGGAATGGAAGGTCGGGGAAGGTCAGGGAAGGCAAGTTCGGCGAAGTTCGGGGAAGCGAAGGGAAGGTCAAGGATGGTCGGATAAGGTCAAGGAAGGTCAGGTAAGGTCAAGGAAGGTCAGTGATGGGAAGGTCAGGGAAAGTCGGGGAAGGTCAGGGAAGGTCGGGGAAGGTCGGGGAAGGGAAGGGAAGGGAAGGGAAGGGAAGGGAAGGGAAGGGAAGGGAAGGGAAGGGAAGGGAAGGGAAGGGAAGGGAAGGGAAGGGAAGGGAAGGGAAGGGAAGGGAAGGTCAAGGAAGTTCAGGTAAGGTCAAGTAAGGTCAGGGAAGGTCAAGCAAGGTCAGTGACGGGAAGGTCGGGGAAGGTCGGGGAAGGAAAGGGAAGGTCGGGGAAGGTCGGGGAAGGGAAGGGAAGGGAAGGGAAGGGAAGGGAAGGGAAGGGAAGGGAAGGGAAGGGAAGGGAAGGGAAGGGAAGGGAAGGGAAGGGAAGGGAAGGGAAATCAGGGAAGGTCAGGGAATGGACGGTCAAGGAAGGTCAGGGAAGGAAAGGTCGGGGAAGGTCAGGGAAGGTCAAGCAAGGTCAGTGACGGGAAAGTCGGGGAAGGTCGGGGAAGGAAAGGGAAGGTCGGGGAAGGGAAGGGAAGGGAAGGGAAGGGAAGGGAAGGGAAGGGAAGGGAAGGGAAGGGAAGGGAAGGGAAGGGAAGGGAAGGGAAGGGAAGGGAAGGGAAGGGAAGCGTTAGGAAGGTCAAGGAAGGTCAGTGACGGGAAGGTCAGGGAAGGTCAGGGAAGGTCGGGGAAGGTCGGGGAAGGTCAGGGAAGGGAAGGGAAGGTCAGGGAAGGTCAGGGAAGGTCAAGGAAGTTCAGGGAAGGTCAAGGAAGGTCAGTGACGGGAAGGTCGGGGAAGGTCGGGGAAGGGAAGGGAAGGTCGGGGAAGGTCGGGGAAGGTCGGGGAAGGGAAGAGAAGGGAAGGCAAGGGAAGGGAAAAGAAGGGAAATCAGGAAAGGTCAGGGAATGGAAGGTCGGGGAAGGTCAGGGAAGGCAAGTTCGGCGAAGTTCGGGGAAGCGAAGGGAAGGTCAAGGATGGTCGGATAAGGTCAAGGAAGGTCAGTGACGGGAAGGTCGGGGAAGGTCTGGGAAGGTCTGGGAAGGTCTGGCAAGGTCTGGGAAGGTCTGGGAAGGGAAGGGAAGGGAAGGGAAGGGAAGGGAAGGGAAGGGAAGGGAAGGGAAGGGAAGGGAAGGGAAGGGAAGGGAAGGGAAGGGAAGGGAAGGGAAGGGAAGGGAATGTCGGGGAAGTTCGGGGAAGGTCGGGGAAGGGAAGGGAAGGTCAGGGAAGGTCAAGGAAGGTCAAGGAAGGTCAGGTAAGGTCAAGGAAGGTCAGGGAAGGTCAAGGAAGGTGAGTGACGGGAAGGTCGGGGAAGGTCGGGGAAGGTAGGGGAAGGGAAGAGAAGGGAAGGCAAGGGAAGGCAAGGGAAGGGAAATCAGGGAAGGTCAGGGAATGGAAGGTCGGGGAAGGTCAGGGAATGGAAGGTCGGGGAAGGTCAGGGAAGGTCAAGGAAGGTCAAGGAAGGTCAGGGAAGGTCAGGTAAGGTCAAGGAAGGTCAGGGAAGGTCAAGGAAGGTCAGGGAAGGTCAAGGAAGGTGAGTGACGGGAAGGTCGGGGGAGGTCGGGGACGGGAAGGGAAGGGAAGGGAAGGGAAGGGAAGGGAAGGGAAGGGAAGGGAAGGGAAGGGAAGGGAAATCAGAGAAGGTCAGGGAATGGAAGATCGGGGAAGGTCAGGTAAGGCAAGGTCGGGGAAGGTCAGGGAAGGTCAAGGAAGGTCAAGGAAGGTCAGGTAAGGTCAAGGAAGGTCAGGTAAGGTCAAGGAAGGTCAGTGACGGGAAGGTCAGGGAAAGTCGGGGAAGGTCGGGGAAGATGGCGGAAGGGAAGGGAAGGGAAGGGAAGGGAAGGGAAGGGAAGGGAAGGGAAGGGAAGGGAAGGGAAGGGAAGGGAAGGGAAGGGAAGGGAAGGGAAGGGAAGGGAAGGGAAGGGAAGGGAAGGGAAGGGAAGGGAAGGGAAGGGAAGGGAAGGGAAGGGAAGGTGACTAACGGGAAGGTCATGGAAGGTCGGGGAAGTTCGGGGAAGGTCGGGGAAGGTCAGGGAAGGGAAGGGAAGGTCAGGGAAGGTCAAGGAAGGTCAAGGAAGGTCAGGGAAGGCCAAGGAAGGTCAGGGAAGGTCAAGGAAGGTAAGTGACGGGAAGGTCGGGGAAGGTCGGGGAAGTTCGGGGAAGTTCGGGAAAGGTCAGGGAAGGGAAGGGAAGGTCAGGGAAGGTCAAGGAAGGTCAAGGAAGGTCAGGTAAGGTCAAGGAAGGTCAGGGAAGTTCAAGGAAGTTCAGTGACGGGAAGGCCAGGGAAGGTCGGGGAAGGGAAGGTAAGGTCGGGGAAGGTCGGGGAAGGTCGGGGAAGGTAAGAGAAGGGAAGGGAAGGGAAGGGAAGGGAAGGGAAGGGAAGGGAAGGGAAGGGAAGGGAAGGGAAGGGAAGGGAAGGGAAGGGAAGGGAAGGGAAGGGAAGGGAAGGGAAGGGAAGGGAAGGGAAGGGAAGGGAAGGGAAGGGAAGGGAAGGGAAGGGAAATCAGGGAAGGTCAGGGAATGGAAGGTCGGGGAAGGTCAGGGAAGGTAAGGCCTGGGAAGGTCAGGGAAGGTCAAGGAAGGTCAAGAAAGGTCAGGTAAGGTCAAGGAAGGTCAGGTAAGGTCAAGGAAGGTCAGTGACGGGAAGGTCAGGGAAAGTCGGGGAAGGGAAGGGAAGGGAAGGGAAGGGAAGGGAAGGGAAGGGAAGGGAAGGGAAGGGAAGGGAAGGGAAGGGAAGGGAAGGGAAGGGAAGGGAAGGGAAGGGAAGGGAAGGGAAGGGAAGCTCAAGGAAGGTCAGTGACGGGAAGCTCAGGGAAGGTCGGGGAAGGTCGGGGAAGGTCGGGGAATGTCAGGGAAGGGAAGGGAAGGTCAGGGAAGGTAAAGGAAGGTCAGTGCCGGGAAGGTCAGGGAAGGTCGGGGAAGGTCGGGGAAGGAAAGGGAAGGTCGGGGAAGGTCAGGGAAAGTCAACTAAGGTCAAGGAAGGTCAGGTAAGTTCAAGGAAGGTCAGGGAAGGTCAAGGAAGCTCAGTGACGGGAAGGTCGGGGAAGGTCGGGGAAGGTCGGGGAAGGTCGGGGAAGGTCGGGGAAGGGAAGGGAAGGGAAGGGAAGGGAAGGGAAGGGAAGGGAAGGGAAGGGAAGGGAAGGGAAGGGAAGGGAAGGGAAGGGAAGGGAAGGGAAGGGAAGGGAAGGGAAGGGAAGGGAAGGGAAGGGAAGGGAAGGTCGCTGAAGATCAAGGAAGGTCAGGGAAGGTCAGGGAAGGGAAGGTCAAAGAAGGTCAGGTAAGGTCAAGGAAGGTCAGTGAAGGGAAGGTCAGGGAAAGTCGGGGAAGTTCGGGGAAGGGAAGGGAAGGGAAGGGAAGGGAAGGGAAGGGAAGGGAAGGGAAGGGAAGGGAAGGGAAGGGAAGGGAAATCAGGGAAGGTCAGGGAATGGAAGGTCGGGGAAGGTCAGGGAAGGTCAAGGAAGGTCAAGGAAGGTCAGGTAAGGTCAAGGAAGGTCAGGTAAGGTCAAGGAAGGTCAGTGACGGGAAGGTCACGGCAAGTCGGGGATGGTCGGGGAAGGTCGGGGAAGGTCGGGGAAGGTCGGGGAAGGTCGGGGAAGGGAAGGGAAGGGAAGGGAAGGGAAGGGAAGGGAAGGGAAGGGAAGGGAAGGGAAGGGAAGGGAAGGGAAGGGAAGGGAAGGGAAGGGAAGGGAAGGGAAGGGAAAGGAAGGGAAGGGAAGGGAAGCTCAAGGAAGGTCAGGTAAGGTCAAGGAAGGTCAGTAACGGGAAGGTCAGGGAAGGTCGGGGAAGGTCGGGGAAGGTCGGGGAAGGTCGGTGAAGGGAAGGTCGGGGAAGGTCGGTGAATGTCAGGGAAGGGAAGGTCAGGGAAGGTCAAGGAAGGTCAGTGACGGGAAGGTCAGGGAAGGTCGGGGAAGGTCGGGGAAGGTCGGGGAAGGGAAGGTCGGGGAAGGGAAGGGAAGGGAAGGGAAGGGAAGGGAAGGGAAGGGAAGGGAAGGGAAGGGAAGGGAAGGGAAGGGAAGGGAAGGGAAGGGAAGGGAAGGGAAGGGAAGGGAAGGGAAGGGAAGCTCAAGGAAGGTCAGTTAAGGTCAAGGAAGGTCAGTGACGGGAAGGTCAGGGAAGGTCGGGGAAGGTCGGGGAATGTCAGGGAAGGGAAGGGAAGGTCAAGGAAGGTCAGTGACGGGAAGGTCGGGGAAGGTCGGGGAAGGTCGGGGAAGGGAAGGGAAGGGAAGGGAAGGGAAGGGAAGGGAAGGGAAGGGAAGGGAAGGGAAGGGAAGGGAAGGGAAGGGAAGGGAAGGGAAGGGAAGGGAAGGGAAGGTCAAGGAATGTCAAGGAAGGTCAGGTAAGCTCAAGGAAGGTCAAGGAAAGTCAGTGACGGAAAGGTCAGGGAAGGTCGGGGAAGGTCGGGGAAGGTCGGGGAAGGTAAGGGAAGGGAAGGGAAGGTCAGGGAAGGTCAAGGAAGGTCAAGGAAGGTCAGGTAAGGTCAAGGAAGGTCAGGGAAGGTCAAGGAAGTTCAGTGACGGGAAGGTCGGGAAAGGTCGGGGAAGGGAAGGGAAGGTCGGGGAAGGTCGGGGAAGGTCGGGGAAGGGAAGAGAAGGGAAGGCAAGGGAACAGAAGTGAAGGGGAAATCAGGGAAGGTCAGGGAATGGAAGGTCGGGGAAGGTCAGGGAAGGCAAGGTCGGGGAAGGTCAGGTAAGGTCAAGGAAGGTCAAGGAAGGTCAGGTAAGGTCAAGGAAGTTCAGGTAAGGTCAAGGAAGGTCAGTGACGGGAAGGTCGGGGAAGGTCGGGGAAGGTCGGGGAAGGTCGGGGAAGGTCGGGGAAGGGAAGGGAAGGGAAGGGAAGGGAAGGGAAGGGAAGGGAAGGGAAGGGAAGGGAAGGGAAGGGAAGGGAAGGGAAGGGAAGGGAAGGAAGGGAAGGGAAGGGAAGGGAAGGCAAGGCAAGGGAAGGGAAGGGAAGGGAAGGGAAGGGAAGATCAGGGAAGGTCAAGGAAGGTCAAGGAATGTCAGGTAAGGTCAAGGAAGGTCAGGGAAGGTCAAGGAAGGTCAGTGACGGGAAGGTCGGGGAAGGTCGGGGAAGGGAAGGGAAGGTCGGGGAACGTCGGGGAAGGGAAGGGAAGGGAAGGGAAGGGAAGGGAAGGGAAGGGAAGGGAAGGGAAGGGAAGGGAAGGGAAGGGAAGGGAAGGGAAGGGAAGGGAAGGGAAGGGAAGGGAAGGGAAGGGAAGGGAAATCAGGGAAGGTCACGGAATGGAAGGTCGGGGAAGGTCAGGGAAGGTAAGGTCGGGGAAGGTCAGGGAAGGTCAAGGAAGGTCTAGGAAGGTCAGGTAAGGTCAAGGAAGGTCAGGGAAGGTCAAGGAAGGTCAGTGACGGGAAGGTCAGGGAAGGTCAGGGAAGGGAAGGGAAGGTCGGGGAAGGGAAGGGAAGGTCGGGGAAGGGAAGGTAAGGTCGGGGAAGGTCGGGGAAGGGAAGGGAAGGGAAGGGAAGGGAAGGGAAGGGAAGGGAAGGGAAGGGAAGGCAAGACCAAGGAAGGTCAGGGAAGGGAGAGAATGGAAAGTCGGGGAAAGTCAGGGAACGGAAGGGAAGGTCAGGGAAGGTCAAGGAAGGTCAAGGAAGGTCAGGTAAGGTCAAGGAAGGTCAGTGACGGGAAGGTCGGGGAAGGTCGGGGAAGGTCGGGGAAGGGAAGAGGAGGGAAGGGAAGAGAAGGGAAGGGAAGGGAAGGGAAGGGAAGGGAAGGGAAGGGAAGGGAAGGCAAGGGAAGGGAAGGGAAGGGAAGGGAAGGGAAGGGAAGGGAAGGGAAGGGAAGGGAAGGGAAGGGAAGGTAACGTCAAGGAAGGTCAGGGAAGGTCAAGGAAGGTCAGTGACGGGAAGGTCGGGGAAGGTTGGGGAAGGGAAGGGAAGGTCGGGGAAATTCGGGAAAGGGAAGGGAAGGGAAGGGAAGGGGAAGGGAAGGGAAGGGAAGGGAAGGGAAGGGAAGGGAAGGGAAGGGAAGGGAAGGGAAGGGAAGGGAAGGGAAGGGAAGGGAAGGGAAGGGAAGGGAAGGGAAGGCAAGTTCGGGGAAGCGAAGGGAAGGTCCAAGGATGGTTGGATAAGGTCAAGGAAGGTCAGGTAAGGTCAAGGAAGGTCAGTGATGGGAAGGTCAGGGAAAGTCGGGGAAGGTCGGGGAAGGTCGGGGAAGGTCGGGGAAGGGAAGGGAAGAGAAGGGAAGGGAAGGGATGGGAAGGGAAGGGAAGGGAAGGGAAGGGAAGGGAAGGGAAGGGAAGGGAAGGGAAGGGAAGGGAAGGGAAGGGAAGGGAAGGGAAGGGAAGGGAAGGGAAGGGAAGGGAAGGGAAGGGAAGGGAAGGGAAGGTCAAGGAAGTTCAGGTAAGGTCAAGTAAGGTCATGGAAGGTCAAGCAAGGTCAGTGACGGGAAGGTCGGGGAAGGTCGGGGAAGGAAAGGGAGGGTCGGGGAAGGTCGGGGAAGGTCGGGGAAGGTCGGGGAAGGGAAGGGAAGGGAAGGGAAGGGAAGGGAAGGGAAGGGAAGGGAAGGGAAGGGAAGGGAAGGGAAGGGAAATCAGGGAAGGTCAGGGAATGCACGGTCAAGGAAGGTCAGGGAAGGCAAGGTCGGGGAAGGTCAGGGAAGGTCAAGCAAGGTCAGTGATGGGAAGGTCGGGGAAGGTCGGGGAAGGAAAGGGAAGGTCGGGGAAGGGAAGGAAGGGAAGGGAAGGGAAGGGAAGGGAAGGGAAGGGAAGGGAAGGGAAGGGAAGGGAAGGGAAGGGAAGGGAAGGGAAGGGAAGGGAAGGGAAGGGAAGGGAAGGGAAGGGAAGGGAAGGGAAGGGAAGGGAAATGAAGGGAAGCTCAATGAAGGTCAGTTAAGGTCAAGGAAGGTCAGTGACGGGAAGGTCAGGGAAGGTCGGGGAAGGTCGGGGAATGTCAGGGAAGGGAAGGGAAGGTCAAGGAAGGTCAGTGACGGGAAGGTCGGGGAGGTCGGGGAAGGGAAGGGAAGGGAAGGGAAGGGAAGGGAAGGGAAGGGAAGGGAAGGGAAGGGAAGGGAAGGGAAGGGAAGGGAAGGGAAGGGAAGGGAAGGGAAGGGAAGGGAAGGGAAGGGAAGGGAAGGGAAGGGAAGGTCAAGGAATGTCAAGGAAGGTCAGGTAAGCTCAAGGAAGGTCAAGGAAAGTCAGTGACGGAAAAGTCAGGGAAGGTCGGGGAAGGTCGGGGAAGGTCGGGGAAGGTAAGGGAAGGGAAGGGAAGGTCAGGGAAGGTCAAGGAAGGTCAAGGAAGTTCAGGTAAGATCAAGGAAGGTCAGGGAAGGTCAAGGAAGTTCAGTGACGGGAAGGTCAGGAAAGGTCGGGGAAGGGAAGGGAAGGTCGGGGAAGGTCGGGGAAGGTCGGGGAAGGGAAGAGAAGGGAAGGCAAGGGAAGAGAAGGGAAGGGAAATCAGGGAAGGTCAGGGAATGGAAGGTCGGGGATGGTCAGGAAGGCAAGGTCGGGGAAGGTCAGGTAAGGTCAAGGAAGGTCAAGGAAGGTCAGGTAAGGTCAAGGAAGTTCAGCTAAGGTCAAGGAAGGTCAGTGACGGGAAGGTCGGGGAAGGTCGGGGAAGGTCGGGGAAGGGAAGGGAAGGGAAGGGAAGGGAAGGGAAGGGAAGGGAAGGGAAGGGAAGGGAAGGGAAGGGAAGGGAAGGGAAGGGAAGGGAAGGGAAGGGAACCTCAAGGAAGGTCAGGTATGGTCAAGGAAGGTCAGTGACGGAAAAGTCAGGGAAGGTCGGGGAACGTCGGGGGAATGTCGGGGAAGGTCAGGGAAGGTCAGGTAAGGTCAAGGAAGGTCAGGTAAGGTCAAGGAAGGTCAGGGAAGGTCAAGGAAGGTCAGTGACGGAAAGGTAGGGGAAGGTCGGGAAGGGAAGGGAAGGGAAGGCAAGGGAAGGGAAGGGAAGGGAAGGGAAATCAGGGAAGGTCAGGGAATGGAAGGTCGTGGAATGTCAGGGAAGGCGAGGTCGGGGAAGGTCAGAGAAGGTCAAGTAAGGTCAAGAAAGGTCAGGTAAGGTCAAGGAAGGTCCGGTAAGGTCAAGGAAGGTCAATGACGGGAAGCTCAGGGAAAGTCGGGGAAGGAAGGGAAGGGAAGGGAAGGGAAGGGAAGGGAAGGGAAGGGAAGGGAAGGGGAAGGGAAGGAAGGGAAGGGAAGGGAAGGGAAGGGAAGGGAAAGGAAGGGAAGGGAAGGGAAGGGAAGGGAAGCTCAAGGAAGGTCAGTGACAGGAATGTCAGGGAAGGTCGGGGAAGGTCGGGAAGGTCGGGGAAGGTCAGGGAAGGGAAGGGAAGGTCAGGGAAGGTCAAGAAAGGTCAAGGAAGGTCAGGTAAGGTCAAGGAAGGTCAGGGAAGGTCAAGGAAGCTCAGTGACGGGAACGTCAGGGAATGTCGGGGAAGGTCGGGGAAGGGAAGGGAAGGGAAGGTCAGGGAAGGTCAAGGAAGGCCAAGGAAGGTCAGGTAAGGTCAAGGAAGGTCAGGGAAGGTCAAGGAAGGTCAGTGACGGAAAGGTCGGGGATATTCGGGGAAGGGAAGGGAAGGTCAATGAAGGTCAGGTAAGGTCAAGGAAGGTTAGTGACGGGACGGTCAGGAAAGTCGGGGAAGGTCGGGGAAGGTCGGGGGATGGTCGGGGAAGGTCGGGGAAGGTTAGAGAAGGAAGGGAAGGGAAGGGAAGGGAAGGGAAGGAAGGGAAGGGAAGGGAAGGGAAGGGAAGGGAAGGGAAGGGAAGGGAAGGGAAGGGAAGGAAGGGAAGGGAAGGGAAGGGAAGGGAAGGGAAGGGAAGGGAAGGGAAGGGAAGGGAAGGGAAATCAGGGAAGGTCAGGGAATGGAAGGTCAAAGAAGGTCAGGGAAGTCAAGATCGGGGAAGGTCAGGTAAGGTCAAGGAAGGTCAAGGAAGGTCAGGTTAGGTCAAGAAAGGTCAGGGAAGGTGAAGTAAGCTCAGTGACGGGAAGGTCAGGGAAGGTCGGGGAAGGTCGGGGAAGGTCGGGGAAGGGAAGGTCGGGGAAGGTCGGGGAAGGTCGGGGGAAGGGAAGGGAAGGGAAGGGAAGGGAAGGGAAGGGAAGGGAAGGGAAGGGAAGGGAAGGGAAGGGAAGGGAAGGGAAGGGAAGGGAAGGGAAGGGAAGGGAAGGGAAGGGAAGGGAAGGTCGCTGAAGATCAAGGAAGGTCAGGGAAGGTCAGGGAAGGGAAGGTCAAAGAAAGTCAGGTAAGGTCAAGGAAGGTCAGTGACGGGAAGGTCAGGGCAAGTCGTGGAAGGTCGGGGAAGGTCGGGGAAGGGAAAGGAAGGGAAGGGAAGGGAAGGGAAGGGAAGGGAAGGGAAGGGAAGGGAAGGGAAGGAAAGGGAAGGGAAGGGAAGGGAAGGGAAGGGAAGGGAAGGGAAGGCTCAAGGAAGGTCAGTAACGGGAAGGTCAGGGAAGGTCGGGGAAGGTCGGGGAATGTCAGGGAAGGGAAGGGAAGGTCAGGGAAGGTCAAGGAAGGTCAGTGACGGGAAGGTCAGGGAAGGTCGGGGAAGGTCGGGGAAGGGAAGGGAAGGTCAGGGAAGGTCGGGGAAGGGAAGGGAAGGGAAGGGAAGGGAAGGGAAGGGAAGGGAAGGGAAGGGAAGGGAAGGGAAGGGAAGGGAAGGGAAGGGAAGGGAAGGGAAGGGAAGGGAAGGGAAGGGAAGGGAAGGGAAGGGAAGCTCAAGGAAGGTCAGTGACGGGAAGGTCAGGGAAGGTCGGGGAAGTTCGGGGAATGTCAGGGAAGGGAAGGGAAGCTCAAGGAAGGTCAGTGACGGGAAGGTCAGGGAAGGTCGGGGAAGGTCGGGGAAGGTCGGGGAATGTCAGGGAACGGAAGGGAAGGTCAGGGAAGGTCAAGGAAGGTCAGTGACGGCAAGGTCAGGGAAGGTCGGGGAAGGTCGGGGAAGGTCGGGGAAGGTCGGCGAAGGTTAGGGAAGGGAAGGGAACGGAAGGGAAGGGAAGGGAAGGGAAGGGAAGGGAAGGGAAGGGAAGGGAAGGTAAGGGAAGGGAAGGGAAGGGAAGGGAAGGGAAGCTTAAGGAAGTTCAGGTAAGGTCAAGGAAGGTCAGTGACAGGAAAGTCAGGGAAGGTCGGGGAAGGTCGGGGAATGTCAGGGAAGGGAAGGGAAGGTCAGGGAAGGTCAAGGGAAGGTCAAGGAAGGCCAGGTAAGGTCAAGGAAGGTCAGGGAAGGTCAAGGAAGGTCAGTGACGGGAAGGTCGGTGAAGGTCGGGGAAGGGAAGGGAAGGGAAAGGAAGGTCGGGGAAGGTCAAGGAAGGTCAAGGAAGGTCAGGTAAGGTCAAGGAAGGTCAGGTAAGGTCAAGAAGTTCAAGGAAGGTCAGGTAAGGTCAAGGAAGGCCAGGTAAGGTCAAGGAAGGTCAGTGACGGGAAGGTCAGCGAAGGTCGGGGAAGGTCGGGGAAAGTCGGGGGAAGGTCAGGGAAGGAAGGGAAGATCAAGGGAACGTCAAGGAAGGTCAAGGAATGTCAGGTAAGGTCAAGGAAGGTCAGGGAAGGTCAAGGAAGGTCAGTGACGGGAAGGTCGGGGAAGGTCGGGGAAGGGAAGGGAAGGTCGGGGAACGTCGGGGAAGGGAAGGGAAGGAAGGGAAGGGAAGGGAAGGAAGGGAAGGGAAGGGAAGGGAAGGGAAGGGAAGGGAAGGGAAGGAAGGGAAGGGAAGGGAAGGGAAGGGAAGGGAAGGGAAGGGAAGGGAAGGGAAGGGAAATCAGGGAAGGTCACGGAATGGAAGGTCGGGGAAGGTCAGGGAAGGTAAGGTCGAGGAAGGTCAGGGAACGTCAAGGAAGGTGTAGGAAGGTCAGGTAAGGTCAAGGAAGGTCAGGGAAGGTCAAGGAAGGTCAGTGACGGGAAGGTCAGGGAAGGTCGGGGAAGGGAAGGGAAGGTCGGGGAAGGGAAGGGAAGGGAAGGGAAGGGAAGGGAAGGGAAGGGAAGGGAAGGGAAGGGAAGGGAAGGGAAGGGAAGGGAAGGGAAGGGAAGGAAGGGAAGGGAAGGGAAGGGAAGGGAAGGGAAGGGAAGGGAGGGGAAGGGAAGGCAAGACCAAGGAAGGTCAGGGAAGGGAAGAGAATGGAAAGTCGGGGAAAGTCAGGGAAGGGAAGGGAAGGTCAGGGAAGGTCAAGGAAGGTCAAGGAAGGTCAGGTAAGGTCAAGGAAGGTCAGTGACGGGAAGGTCGGGAAGGTCGGGAAAGATCACGGAAGGGAAGAGGAGGGAAGGGAAGAGAAGGGAAGGGAAGGGAAGGGAAGGGAAGGGAAGGGAAGGGAAGGGAAGGGAAGGGAAGGGAAGGGAAGGGAAGGGAAGGGAAGGGAAGGGAAGGGAAGGGAAGGGAAGGGAAGGGAAGGGAAGGGAAGGGAAGGGAAGGGAAGGGAAGGGAAGGGAAGCTTAAGGAAGTTCAGGTAAGGTCAAGGAAGGTCAGTGACGGGAAAGTCAGGGAAGGTCGGGGGAAGGTCGGGGAATGTCAGGGAAGGGAAGGGAAGGTCAGGGAAGGTCAAGGAAGGTCAAGGAAGGCCAGGTAAGGTCAAGGAAGGTCAGGGAAGGTCAAGGAAGGTCAGTGACGGGAAGGTCGGTGAAGGTCGGGGGAAGGGAAGGGAAGGGAAAGGAAGGTCGGGGAAGGTCAAGGAAGGTCAAGAAAGGCCAGGTAAGGTCAAGGAAGGTCAGGTAAGGTCAAGGAAGTTCAAGGAAGGTCAGGTAAGGTCAAGGAAGGCCAGGTAATGTCAAGGAAGGTCAGTGACGGGAAGGTCAGGGAAGGTCGGGGAAGGTCGGGGAAAGTCGGGGAAGGTCAGGGAAGGGAAGGGAAGATCAGGGAAGGTCAAGGAAGGTCAAGGAATGTCAGGTAAGGTCAGGGAAGGTCAGGGAAGGTCAAGGAAGGTCAGTGACGGGAAGGTCGGGGAAGGTCGGGGAAGGGAAGGGAAGGTCGGGGAACGTCAGGGAAGGGAAGGGAAGGAAGGGAAGGGAAGGGAAGGGAAGGGAAGGGAAGGGAAGGGAAGGGAAGGGAAGGGAAGGGAAGGGAAGGGAAGGGAAGGGAAGGGAAGGGAAGGGAAGGGAAGGGAAGGGAAGGAAGGGAAGGGAGGGAAGGGAAGGGAAGGGAAATCAGGGAAGGTCACGGAATGGAAGGTCGGGGAAGGTCAGGGAAGGTAAGGTCGGGGAAGGTCAGGGAAGATCAAGGAAGGTCTAGGAAGGTCAGGTAAGGTCAAGGAAGGTCAGGGAAGGTCAAGGAAGGTCAGTGACGGGAAGGTCAGGGAAAGTCGGGGAAGGGAAAGGGAAGGTCGGGGAAGGGAAGGGAAGGTCGGGGAAGGGAAGGGAAGGTCGGGGAAGGTCGGGGGAAGGTCGGGGAAGGTCGGGGAAGGGAAGGGAAGGGAAGGGAAGGGAAGGGAAGGGAAGGGAAGGGAAGGGAAGGGAAGGCAAGACCAAGGAAGGTCAGGGAAGGGAAGAGAATGGAAAGTCGGGGAAAGTCAGGGAAGGGAAGGGAAGGTCAGGAAGGTCAAGGAAGGTCAAGGAAGGTCAGGTAAGATCAAGGAAGGTCAGTGACGGGAAGGTCGGGGAAGGTCGGGGAAGGTCGGGGAAGGGAAGAGGAGGGAAGGGAAGAGAAGGGAAGGGAAGGGAAGGGAAGGGAAGGGAAGGGAAGGGAAGGGAAGGGAAGGGAAGGGAAGGGAAGGGAAGGGAAGGGAAGGGAAGGGAAGGGAAGGGAAGGGAAGGGAAGGGAAGGGAAGACCAAGGAAGGTCAGGGAAGGGAATAGAATGGAAAGTCAGGGAAAGTCAGGAAAGGGAAGGTCAGGGAAGGTCAAGGAAGGTCAAGGAAGGTCAGGTAAGGTCAAGGAAGGTCGGGGAAGGTCAACGAAGGTCAGTGACGGGAAGGTCAGGGAAGGTCGGGGAAGGTCGGGGAAGGGAAGGGAAGGGAAGGGAAGGGAAGGGAAGGGAAGGGAAGGGAAGGGAAGGGAAGGGGAAGGGAAGGGAAGGGAAGGGAAGGGAAGGGAAGGGAAGGGAAGGGAAGGGAAGGGAAGGGAAGGTAACGTCAAGGACGGTCAGGGAAGGTCAAGGAAGGTCAGTGACCGGGAAGGTCGGGGAAGGTTGGGGAAGGAAGGGAAGGTCGGGGAAATTCGGGAAAGGGAAGGGAAGGGAAGGGAAGGGAAGGGAAGGGAAGGGAAGGGAAGGGAAGGGAAGGGAAGGGAAGGGAAGGGAAGGGAAGGGAAGGGAAGGGAAGGGAAGGGAAGGGAAGGGAAGGGAAGGGAAGGGGAAGGGAAGGGAAGGGAAGGGAAGGGAAGGGAAGGCAAGTTCGGCGAAGTTCGGGGGAAGCGAAGGGAAGGTCAAGGATGGTCGGATAAGGTCAAGGAAGGTCAGGTAAGGTCAAGGAAGGTCAGTGATGGGAAGGTCAGGGAAAGTCGGGGAAGGTCGGGGAAGGTCGGGGAAGGTCGGGGAAGGGAAGGGAAGGGAAGGGAAGGGAAGGGAAGGGAAGGGAAGGGAAGGGAAGGGAAGGGAAGGGAAGGGAAGGGAAGGGAAGGGAAGGGAAGGGAAGGGAAGGGAAGGGAAGGGAAGGGAAGGTCGGGGAAGGTCAAGGAAGTTCAGGTAAGGTCAAGTAAGGTCAGGGAAGGTCAAGCAAGGTCAGTGACGGGAAGGTCGGGGAAGGTCGGGGAAGGAAAGGGAAGGTCGGGGAAGGTCGGGGAAGGTCGGGGAAGGTCGGGGAAGGGAAGGGAAGGGAAGGGAAGGGAAGGGAAGGGAAGGGAAGGGAAGGGAAGGGAAGGGAAGGGAAGGGAAGGGAAGGGAAGGGAAGGGAAATCAGGGAAGGTCAGGGAATGGACGGTCAAAGAAGGTCAGGGAAGGCAAGGTCGGGGAAGGTCAGGGAAGGTCAAGCAAGGTCAGTGACGGGAAGGTCGGGGAAGGTCGGGGAAGGAAAGGGAAGGTCGGGGAAGGTCGGGGAAGGGAAGGGAAGGGAAGGGAAGGGAAGGGAAGGGAAGGGAAGGGAAGGGAAGGGAAGGGAAGGGAAGGGAAGGGAAGGGAAGGGAAGGGAAGGGAAGGGAAGGGAAGGCCAAGGAAGTTCAGTGACGGGAAGGTCAGGGAAGGTCGGGGAAGGTCTGGGAAGGTCGGGGAAGGGAAGGGAAAGGAAGGGAAGGGAAGGGAAGGGAAGGGAAGGGAAGGGAAGGGAAGGGAAGGGAAGGGAAGGGAAGGAAGGGAAGGGAAGGGAAGGAAGGGAAGGGAAGGGAAGGGAAGGGAAGGGAAGGGAAGGGAAGGGAAGGGAAGGGAAGGGAAGGGAAGGGAAGGGAAGGGAAGGTCGCTGAAGATCAAGGAAGGTCAGGGAAGGTCAGTGAAGGGAAGGTCAAAGAAGGTCAGGGAAGGTCAAGGAAGGTCAGTGAAGGGAAGGTCAGGGAAGTCGGGGAAGGTCGGGGAAGGGAAGGGAAGGGAAGGGAAGGGAAGGGAAGGGAAGGGAAGGGAAGGGAAGGGAAGGGAAGGGAAGGGAAGGGAAGGGAAGGGAAGGCAAGGGAAGGGAAGGGAAGGGAAGGGAAGGGAAGGGAAGGGAAGGGAAGGGAAGGCAAGGGAAGGGAAGGGAAGGGAAGGGAAGGGAAGCTTAAGGAAGGTCAAGGAAGGTCAGTGACGGGAAGGTCAGGGAAGGTCAGGGAAGGTCGGGGAAGGTCGGGGAAGGTCAGGGAAGGGAAGGGAAGGTCAGGGAAGGTCAGGGAAGGTCAAGGAAGGTCAGGGAAGGTCAAGGAAGGTCATTGACGGGAAGGTCGGGGAAGGTCGGGGAAGGGAAGGGAAGGTCGGGGAAATTCGGGAAAGGGAAGGGAAGGGAAGGGAAGGAAGGGAAGGGAAGGGAAGGGAAGGGAAGGGAAGGGAAGGGAAGGGAAGGGAAGGGAAGGGAAGGGAAATCAGGGAAGGTCAGGGAATGGAAGGTCGGGGAAGGTCAGGGAAGGCAAGTTCGGCGAAGTTCGGGGAAGCGAAGGGAAGGTCAAGGATGGTCGGATAAGGTCAAGGAAGGTCAGGTAAGGTCAAGGAAGGTCAGTGATGGGAAGGTCAGGGAAAGTCGGGGAAGGTCCAGGGAAGGTCGGGGAAGGTCGGGGAAGGGAAGGGAAGGGAAGGGAAGGGAAGGGAAGGGAAGGGAAGGGAAGGGAAGGGAAGGGAAGGGAAGGGAAGGGAAGGGAAGGAAGGGAAGGGAAGGGAAGGGAAGGGAAGGTCAAGGAAGTTCAGGTAAGGTCAAGTAAGGTCAGGGAAGGTCAAGCAAGGTCAGTGACGGGAAGGTCGGGGAAGGTCGGGGAAGGAAAGGGAAGGTCGGGGAAGGGAAGGGAAGGGAAGGGAAGGGAAGGGAAGGGAAGGAAGGGAAGGGAAGGGAAGGGAAGGGAAAGGGAAGGGAAGGGAAGGGAAGGGAAGGGAAGGGAAGGGAAGGGAAGGGAAGGGAAGGGAAGGGGAAATCAGGGAGGTCAGGGAATGGACGGTCAAGGAAGGTCAGGGAAGGCAAGGTCGGGGAAGGTCAGGGAAGGTCAAGCAAGGTCAGTGACGGGAAAGTCGGGGAAGGTCGGGGAAGGAAAGGGAAGGTCGGGGAAGGGAAGGGAAGGGAAGGGAAGGGAAGGGAAGGGAAGGGAAGGGAAGGGAATGGAAGGGAAGGGAAGGGAAGGAAGGGAAGGGAAGGGAAGGGAAGGGAAGGGAAGGGAAGGGAAGGGAAGGGAAGGGAAGCTTTAGGAAGGTCAAGGAAGGTCAGTGACGGGAAGGTCAGGGAAGGTCAGGGAAGGTCGGGGAAGGTCGGGGAAGGTCAGGGAAGGGAAGGGAAGGTCAGGGAAGGTCAGGGAAGGTCAAGGAAGGTCAGGTAAGGTCAAGGAAGGTCAGTGACGGGAAGGTCGGGGAAGGTCGGGGAAGGTCTGGGAAGGGAAGGGAAGGGAAGGGAAGGGAAGGGAAGGGAAGGGAAGGGAAGGAAGGGAAGGGAAGGGAAGGGAAGGGAAGGGAAGGGAAGGGAAGGGAAGGGAAGGGAAGGGAAGGGAAGGGAAGGGAAGGGAATGTCGGGGAAGTTCGGGGAAGGTCGGGGAAGGGAAGGGAGGTCAGGGAAGGTCAAGGAAGGTCAAGGAAGGTCAGGTAAGGTCAAGGAAGGTCAGGGAAGGTCAAGGAAGGTGAGTGACGGGAAGGTCGGGGAAGGTCGGGGGAAGGTAGGGGAAGGGAAGAGAAGGGAAGGCAAGGGAAGGCAAGGGAAGGGAAATCAGGGAAGGTCAGGGAATGGAAGATCGGGGAAGGTCAGGTAAGGCAAGGTCGGGGAAGGTCAGGGAAGGTCAAGGAAGGTCAAGGAAGGTCAGGTAAGGTCAAGGAAGGTCAGGTAAGGTCAAGGAAGGTCAGTGACGGGAAGGTCAGGGAAAGTCGGGGAAGGTCGGGGAAGATGGCGGAAGGGAAGGGAAGGGAAGGGAAGGGAAGGGAAGGGAAGGGAAGGGAAGGGAAGGGAAGGGAAGGGAAGGAAGGGAAGGGAAGGGAAGGGAAGGGAAGGGAAGGGAAGGGAAGGGAGGGAAGGGAAGGGAAGGGAAGGGAAGGGAAGGGAAGGGAAGGTGACTAACGGGAAGGTCATGGAAGGTCGGGGAAGTTCGGGGAAGGTCGGGGAAGGTCAGGGAAGGGAAGGGAAGGTCAGGGAAGGTCAAGGAAGGTCAAGGAAGGTCAGGGAAGGCCAAGGAAGGTCAGGGAAGGTCAAGGAAGGTAAGTGACGGGAAGGTCGGGGAAGGTCGGGGAAGTTCGGGGAAGTTCGGGAAAGGTCAGGGAAGGGAAGGGAAGGTCAGGGAAGGTCAAGGAAGGTCAAGGAAGGTCAGGTAAGGTCAAGGAAGGTCAGGGAAGTTCAAGGAAGTTCAGTGACGGGAAGGCCAGGGAAGGTCGGGGAAGGGAAGGTAAGGTCGGGGAAGGTCGGGGAAGGTCGGGGAAGGGAAGGGAAGGGAAGGGGAAGGGAAGGGAAGGGAAGGGAAGGGAAGGGAAGGGGAAGGGAAGGAAGGGAAGGGAAGGGAAGGGAAGGGAAGGAAGGGAAGGGAAGGGAAGGGAAATCAGGGAAGGTCAGGGAATGGAAGGTCGGGGAAGGTCAGGGAAGGTAAGGCCTGGGAAGGTCAGGGAAGGTCAAGGAAGGTCAAGAAAGGTCAGGTAAGGTCAAGGAAGGTCAGGTAAGGTCAAGGGAAGGTCAGTGACGGGAAGGTCAGGGAAAGTCGGGGAAGGGAAGGGAAGGGAAGGGAAGGGAAGGGAAGGGAAGGGAAGGGAAGGAAGGGAAGGGAAGGGAAGGGAAGGGAAGGGAAGGGAAGGGAAGCTCAAGGAAGGTCAGTGACGGGAAGCTCAGGGGAAGGTCGGGGAAGGTCGGGGAAGGTCGGGGAATGTCAGGGAAGGGAAGGGAAGGTCAGGGAAGGTAAAGGAAGGTCAGTGCCGGGAAGGTCAGGGAAGGTCGGGGAAGGTCGGGGAAGGAAAGGGAAGGTCGGGGAAGGTCAGGGAAGGTCAACTAAGGTCAAGGAAGGTCAGGTAAGTTCAAGGAAGGTCAGGGAAGGTCAAGGAAGCTCAGTGACGGGAAGGTCGGGGAAGGTCGGGGAAGGTCGGGGAAGGTCGGGGAAGGTCGGGGAAGGGAAGGGAAGGGAAGGGAAGGGAAGGGAAGGGAAGGGAAGGGAAGGGAAGGGAAGGGAAGGGAAGGGAAGGGAAGGGAAGGGAAGGGAAGGGAAGGGAAGGGAAGGGGAAGGGAAGGGAAGGGAAGGTCGCTGAAGATCAAGGAAGGTCAGGGAAGGTCAGGGAAGGGAAGGTCAAAGAAGGTCAGGTAAGGTCAAGGAAGGTCAGTGAAGGGAAGGTCAGGGAAAGTCGGGGAAGTTCGGGGAAGGGAAGGGAAGGGAAGGGAAGGGAAGGGAAGGGAAGGGAAGGGAAGGGAAGGGAAGGGAAATCATGGAAGGTCAGGGAATGGAAGGTCGGGGAAGGTCAGGGAAGGTCAAGGAGAGGTCAAGGAAGGTCAGGTAAGGTCAAGCAAGGTCAGGTAAGGTCAAGGAAGGTCAGTGACGGGAAGGTCACGGCAAGTCGGGGATGGTCGGGGAAGGTCGGGGAAGGTCGGGGAAGGGAAGGAAGGGAAGGGAAGGGAAGGGAAGGAAGGGAAGGGAAGGGAAGGGAAGGGAAGGGAAGGGAAGGGAAGGGAAGGGAAGGGAAGGAAGGGAAGGGAAGGGAAGGGAAGCTCAAGGAAGGTCAGGTAAGGTCAAGGAAGGTCAGTAACGGGAAGGTCAGGGAAGGTCGGGGAAGGTCGGGGAAGGTCGGGGAAGGTCGGTGAAGGGAAGGTCGGGGAAGGTCGGTGAATGTCAGGGAAGGGAAGGTCAGGGAAGGTCAAGGAAGGTCAGTGACGGGAAGGTCAGGGAAGGTCGGGGAAGGTCGGGGAAGGTCGGGGAAGGTCGGGGAAGGGAAGGGAAGGGAAGGGAAGGGAAGGGAAGGGAAGGGAAGGGAAGGGAAGGGAAGGGAAGGGAAGGGAAGGGAAGGGAAGGGAAGGGAAGGGAAGGGAAGGGAAGGGAAGGGAAGGGAAGCTCAAGGAAGGTCCAGTTAAGGTCAAGGAAGGTCAGTGACGGGAAGGTCAGGGAAGGTCGGGGAAGGTCGGGGAATGTCAGGGAAGGGAAGGGAAGGTCAAGGAAGGTCAGTGACGGGAAGGTCGGGGAAGGTCGGGGAAGGTCGGGGAAGGGAAGGGAAGGGAAGGGAAGGGAAGGGAAGGGAAGGGGAAGGGAAGGGAAGGGAAGGGAAGGGAAGGGAAGGGAAGGGAAGGGAAGGGAAGGGAAGGTCAAGGAATGTCAAGGAAGGTCAGGTAAGCTCAAGGAAGGTCAAGGAAAGTCAGTGACGGAAAGGTCAGGGAAGGTCGGGGAAGGTCGGGGAAGGTCGGGGAAGGTAAGGGAAGGGAAGGGAAGGTCAGGAAGGTCAAGGAAGGTCAAGGAAGGTCAGGTAAGGTCAAGGAAGGTCAGGGAAGGTCAAGGAAGTTCAGTGACGGGAAGGTCGGGAAAGGTCGGGGGAAGGGAAGGGAAGGTCGGGGAAGGTCGGGGAAGGTCGGGGAAGGGAAAGAGAAGGGAAGGCAAGGGAACAGAAGTGAAGGGAAATCAGGGAAGGTCAGGGAATGGAAGTCGGGGAAGGTCAGGGAAGGCAAGGTCGGGGAAGGTCAGGTAAGGTCAAGGAAGGTCAAGGAAGGTCAGGTAAGGTCAAGGAAGTTCAGGTAAGGTCAAGGAAGGTCAGTGACGGGAAGGTCGGGGAAGGGTCGGGGAAGGTCGGGGAAGGTCGGGGAAGGTCGGGGAAGGGAAGGGAAGGGAAGGGAAGGAAGGGAAGGGAAGGGAAGGGAAGAGAAGGGAAGGGAAGGGAAGGGAAGGGAAGGCAAGGCAAGGCAAGGGAAGGGAAGGGAAGGGAAGGGAAGGGAAGGGAAGCGAAGGGAAGGGAAGGGAAGGGAAGGGAAGGGAAGGGAAGGGAAGGGAAGGGAAAGGGAAGGGAAGGGAAGGGAAGGGAAGGGAAGGGAAGGGAAGGGAAGGGAAGGGAACCTCAAGGAAGGTCAGGTATGGTCAAGGAAGGTCAGTGACGGAAAAGTCAGGGAAGGTCGGGGAAGGTCGGGGAATGTCGGGGAAGGTCAGGGAAGGTCAGGTAAGGTCAAGGAAGGGTCAGGTAAGGTCAAGGAAGGTCAGGGAAGGTCAAGGAAGGTCAGTGACGGAAAGGTAGGGGAAGGTCGGGAAGGGAAGGGAAGGGAAGGCAAGGGAAGGGAAGGGAAGGGAAGGGAAGGGAAGGGAAGGGAAGGGAAGGGAAGGGAAGGGAAGGGAAGGGAAGGGAAGGGAAGGGAAGGGAAGGGAAGGGAAGGGAAGGGAAGCTCAAGGAAGGTCAGTGACAGGAATGTCAGGGAAGGTCGGGGAAGGTCGGGGAAGGTCGGGGAAGGTCAGGGAAGGGAAGGGAAGGTCAGGGAAGGTCAAGGAAGGTCAAGGAAGGTCAGGGAAGGTCAAGGAAGGTCAGGGAAGGTCAAGGAAGCTCAGTGACGGGAAGCTCAGGGAATGTCGGGGAAGGTCGGGGAAGGTCGGGGAAGGAAGGGAAGGGAAGGTTAGGGAAGGTCAAGGAAGCCAAGGAAAGTCAGGTAAGGTCAAGGAAGTTCAGGGAAGGTCAAGGAAGGTCAGTGACGGAAAGGTCGGGATATGCGGGGAAGGGAAGGGAAGGTCAATGAAGGTCAGGTAAGGTCAAGGAAGGTTAGTGACGGGAAGGTCAGGGAAAGTCGGGGAAGGTCGGGGGAAGGTCGGGGAAGGGAAGGGAAGAAAAGGGAAGGGAAGGGAAGGGAAGGGAAGGGAAGGGAAGGGAAGGGAAGGGAAGGGAAGGGAAGGGAAGGGAAGGGAAGGGAAGGGACGGGAAATCAGGGAAGGTCAGGGAATGGAAGGTCAAAGAAGGTCAGGGAAGGCAAGATCGGGGAAGGTCAGGTAAGGTCAAGGAAGGTCAAGGAAGGTCAGGTTAGGTCAAGAAAGGTCAGGGAAGGTGAAGTAAGCTCAGTGACTTGAAGATCAGGGAAGGTCGGGGAAGGTCGGGGAAGGTCGGGGAAGGTCGGGGAAGGGAAGGGAAGGGAAAGGGAAGGGAAGGGAAGGGAAGCGAAGGGAAGGGAAGGGAAGGGAAGGGAAGGGAAGGGAAGGGAAGGGAAGGGAAGGGAAGGGAAGGGAAGGGAAGGGAAGGGAAGGGAAGGGAAGGGAAGGGAAGGGAAGGGAAGGGAAGGGAAGGGAAGGGAAGGGAAGGCAAGGGAAGCTCAAGGAAGGTCAGTTAAGGTCAAGGAAGGTCAGTGACGGAAGGTCAGGGAAGGTCGGGGAAGTTCGGGGAATGTCAGGGAAGGGAAGGGAAGCTCAAGGAAGGTCAGTGACGGGAAGGTCAGGGAAGGTCGGGGAAGGTCGGGGAAGGTCGGGGAATGTCAGGGAACGGAAGGGAAGGTCAGGGAAGGTCAAGGAAGGTCAGTGACGGCAAGGTCAGGGAAGGACGGGGAAGGTCGGGGAAGGTCGGGGAAGGTCGGCGAAGGTTAGGGAAGGGAAGGGAACGGAAGGGAAGGGAAGGGAAGGGAAGGGAAGGGAAGGGAAGGGAAGGGAAGGGAAGGGAAGGGAAGGGAAGGGAAGGGAAGGGAAGCTTAAGGAAGTTCAGGTAAGGTCAAGGAAGGTCAGTGACAGGAAAGTCAGGGAAGGTCGGGGAAGGTCGGGGAATGTCAGGGAAGGGAAGGGAAGGTCAGGGAAGGTCAAGGAAGGTCAAGGAAGGCCAGGTAAGGTCAAGGAAGGTCAGGGAAGGTCAAGGAAGGTCAGTGACGGGAAGGTCGGTGAAGGTCGGGGAAGGGAAGGGAAGGGAAAGGAAGGTCGGGGAAGGTCAAGGAAGGTCAAGGAAGGTCAGGTAAGGTCAAGGAAGGTCGTCAAGGAAGGTCAGGTAAGGTCAAGGAAGTTCAAGGAAGGTCAGGTAAGGTCAAGGAAGGCCAGGTAAGGTCAAGGAAGGTCAGTGACGGGAAGGTCAGGGAAGGTCGGGGAAGGTCGGGGAAAGTCGGGGAAGGTCAGGGAAGGGAAGGGAAGATCAGGGAACGTCAAGGAAGGTCAAGGAATGTCAGGTAAGGTCAAGGAAGGTCAGGGAAGGTCAAGGAAGGTCAGTGACGGGAAGGTCGGGGAAGGTCGGGGAAGGGAAGGGAAGGTCGGGGAACGTCGGGGAAGGGAAGGGAAGGGAAGGGAAGGGAAGGGAAGGGAAGGGAAGGGAAGGGAAGGGAAGGGAAGGGAAGGGAAGGGAAGGGAAGGGAAGGGAAATCAGGGAAGGTCACGGAATGGAAGGTCGGGGAAGGTCAGGGAAGGTAAGGTCGAGGAAGGTCAGGGAAGGTCAAGGAAGGTGTAGGAAGGTCAGGTAAGGTCAAGGAAGGTCAGGGAAGGTCAAGGAAGGTCAGTGACGGGAAGGTCAGGGAAGGTCGGGGAAGGGAAGGGAAGGTCGGGGAAGGTCGGGGAAGGGAAGGGAAGGGAAGGGAAGGGAAGGGAAGGGAAGGGAAGGGAAGGGAAGGGAAGGGAAGGGAAGGGAAGGGAAGGGAAGGGAAGGGAAGGGAAGGGAGGGGAAGGGAAGGCAAGACCAAGGAAGGTCAGGGAAGGGAAGAGAATGGAAAGTCGGGGAAAGTCAGGGAAGGGAAGGGAAGGTCAGGGAAGGTCAAGGAAGGTCAAGGAAGGTCAGGTAAGGTCAAGGAAGGTCAGTGACGGGAAGGTCGGGGAAGCTCGGGGAAGATCAGGGAAGGGAAGAGGAAGGAAGGGAAGGGAAGGGAAGGGAAGGGAAGGGAAGGGAAGGGAAGGGAAGGGAAGGGAAGGGAAGGGAAGGGAAGGGAAGGGAAGGGAAGGGAAGGGAAGGGAAGGGAAGGGAAGGGAAGGGAAGGGAAGCTTAAGGAAGTTCAGGTAAGGTCAAGGAAGGTCAGTGACGGGAAAGTCAGGGAAGGTCTGGGAAGGTCGGGGAATGTCAGGGAAGGGAAGGGAAGGTCAGGGAAGGTCAAGGAAGGTCAAGGAAGGCCAGGTAAGGTCAAGGAAGGTCAGGGAAGGTCAAGGAAGGTCAGTGACGGGAAGGTCGGTGAAGGTCGGGGAAGGGAAGGGAAGGGAAAGGAAGGTCGGGGAAGGTCAAGGAAGGTCAAGAAAGGCCAGGTAAGGTCAAGGAAGGTCAGGTAAGGTCAAGGAAGTTCAAGGAAGGTCAGGTAAGGTCAAGGAAGGCCAGGTAATGTCAAGGAAGGTCAGTGACGGGAAGGTCAGGGAAGGTCGGGGAAGGTCGGGGAAAGTCGGGGAAGGTCAGGGAAGGGAAGGGAAGATCAGGGAAGGTCAAGGAAGGTCAAGGAATGTCAGGTAAGGTCAGGGAAGGTCAGGGAAGGTCAAGGAAGGTCAGTGACGGGAAGGTCGGGGAAGGTCGGGGAAGGGAAGGGAAGGTCGGGGAACGTCAGGGAAGGGAAGGGAAGGGAAGGGAAGGGAAGGGAAGGGAAGGGAAGGGAAGGGAAGGGAAGGGAAGGGAAGGGAAGGGAAGGGAAGGGAAGGGAAGGGAAAGGAAGGGAAGGGAATGGAAGGGAAGGGAAGGGAAATCAGGGAAGGTCACGGAATGGAAGGTCGGGGAAGGTCAGGGAAGGTAAGGTCGGGGAAGGTCAGGGAAGATCAAGGACTGTCTAGGAAGGTCAGGTAAGGTCAAGGAAGGTCAGGGAAGGTCAAGGAAGGTCAGTGACGGGAAGGTCAGGGAAAGTCGGGGAAGGGAAGGGAAGGTCGGGGAAGGGAAGGGAAGGTCGGGGAAGGGAAGGGAAGGTCGGGGAAGGTCGGGGAAGGTCGGGGAAGGTCGGGGAAGGGAAGGGAAGGGAAGGGAAGGGAAGGGAAGGGAAGGGAAGGGAAGGGAAGGGAAGGGAAGGGAAGGGAAGGCAAGACCAAGGAAGGTCAGGGAAGGGAAGAGAATGGAAAGTCGGGGAAAGTCAGGGAAGGGAAGGGAAGGTCAGGGAAGGTCAAGGAAGGTCAAGGAAGGTCAGGTAAGGTCAAGGAAGGTCAGTGACGGGAAGGTCGGGGAAGGTCGGGGAAGGTCGGGGAAGGGAAGAGGAGGGAAGGGAAGAGAAGGGAAGGGAAGGGAAGGGAAGGGAAGGGAAGGGAAGGGAAGGGAAGGGAAGGGAAGGAAGGGAAGGGAAGGGAAGGGAAGGGAAGGGAAGGGAAGGGAAGGGAAGGGAAGGGAAGGGAAGACCAAGGAAGGTCAGGGAAGGGAAGGAGGAATAGAATGGAAAGTCAGGGAAAGTCAGGAAAGGGAAGGTCAGGGAAGGTCAAGGAAGGTCAAGGAAGGTCAGGTAAGGTCAAGGAAGGTCGGGAAGGTCCCAGTGACGGGAAGGTCAGGGAAGGTCGGGGAAGGTCGGGGAAGGTCGGGGAAGGTCAGGGAAGGGAAGGGAAGGGAAGGGAAGGGAAGGGAAGGGAAGGGAAGGGAAGGGAAGGGAAGGTAACGTCAAGGACGGTCAGGGAAGGTCAAGGAAGGTCAGTGACGGGAAGGTCGGGGAAGGTTGGGGAAGGGAAGGGAAGGTCGGGGAAATTCGGGAAAGGGAAGGGAAGGGAAGGGAAGGGAAGGGAAGGGAAGGGAAGGGAAGGGAAGGGAAGGGAAGGGAAGGGAAGGGAAGGGAAGGGAAGGGAAGGGAAGGGAAGGGAAGGGAAGGGAAGGGAAGGGAAGGCAAGTTCGGGGAAGCGAAGGGAAGGTCAAGGATGGTCGGATAAGGTCAAGGAAGGTCAGGTAAGGTCAAGGAAGGTCAGTGATGGGAAGGTCAGGGAAAGTCGGGGAAGGTCGGGGAAGGTCGGGGAAGGGAAGGGAAGGGAAGGGAAGGGAAGGGAAGGGAAGGGAAGGGAAGGGAAGGGAAGGGAAGGGAAGGGAAGGGAAGGGAAGGGAAGGGAAGGGAAGGGAAGGGAAGGGAAGGGAAGGGAAGGGAAGGGAAGTTCGGGGAAGGTCAAGGAAGTTCAGGTAAGGTCAAGTAAGGTCAGGGAAGGTCAAGCAAGGTCAGTGACGGGAAGGTCGGGGAAGGTCGGGGAAGGAAAGGGAAGGTCAAGGAAGGTCGGGGAAGGTCGGGGAAGGGAAGGGAAGGGAAGGGAAGGGAAGGGAAGGGAAGGGAAGGGAAGGGAAGGGAAGGGAAGGGAAGGGAAGGGAAGGGAAGGGAAGGGAAGGGAAGGGAAATCAGGGAAGGTCAGGGAATGGACGGTCAAAGAAGGTCAGGGAAGGCAAGGTCGGGGAAGGTCAGGGAAGGTCAAGCAAGGTCAGTGACGGGAAGGTCGGGGAAGGTCGGGGAAGGAAAGGGAAGGTCGGGGAAGGTCGGGGAAGGGAAGGGAAGGGAAGGGAAGGGAAGGGAAGGGAAGGGAAGGGAAGGGAAGGGAAGGGAAGGGAAGGGAAGGGAAGGGAAGGGAAGGGAAGGGAAGGGAAGGGAAGGGAAGGCCAAGGAAGTTCAGTGACGAGAAGGTCAGGGAAGGTCGGGGAAGGTCTGGGAAGGTCGGGGAAGGTCGGGGAAGGGAAGGGAAAGGAAGGGAAGGGAAGGGAAGGGAAGGGAAGGGAAGGGAAGGGAAGGGAAGGGAAGGGAAGGGAAGGGAAGGGAAGGGAAGGGGAAGGGAAGGGAAGGGAAGGGAAGGGAAGGGAAGGGAAGGGAAGGGAAGGGAAGGGAAGGGAAGGGAAGGGAAGGGAAGGGAAGGGAAGGGAAGGGAAGGGAAGGTCGCTGAATATCAAGGAAGGTCAGGGAAGGTCAGTGAAGGGAAGGTCAAAGAAGGTCAGGGAAGGTCAAGGAAGGTCAGTGAAGGGAAGGTCAGGGAAAGTCGGGGAAGGTCGGGGAAGGTCGGGGAAGGGAAGGGAAGGGAAGGGAAGGGAAGGGAAGGGAAGGGAAGGGAAGGGAAGGGAAGGGAAGGGAAGGGAAGGGAAGGGAAGGGAAGGGAAGGGAAGGGAAGGGAAGGGAAGGGAAGGCAAGGGAAGGGAAGGGAAGGGAAGCTTAAGGAAGGTCAAGGAAGGTCAGTGACGGGAAGGTCAGGGAAGGTCAGGGAAGGTCGGGGAAGGTCGGGGAAGGTCAGGGAAGGGAAGGGAAGGTCAGGGAAGGTCAGGGAAGGTCAAGGAAGGTCAGGGAAGGTCAAGGAAGGTCAGTGACGGGAAGGTCGGGGAAGGTCGGGGAAGGGAAGGGAAGGTCGGGGAAATTCGGGAAAGGGAAGGGAAGGGAAGGGAAGGGAAGGGAAGGGAAGGGAAGGGAAGGGAAGGGAAGGGAAGGGAAGGGAAGGGGAAGGGAAAGGGAAGGGAAGGGAAGGGAAGGGAAGGGAAGGGAAGGGAAGGGAAGGGAAATCAGGGAAGGTCAGGGAATGGAAGGTCGGGGAAGGTCAGGAAAGGCAAGTTCGGCGAAGTTCGGGGAAGCGAAGGGAAGGTCAAGGATGGTCGGATAAGGTCAAGGAAGGTCAGGTAAGGTCAAGGAAGGTCAGTGATGGGAAGGTCAGGGAAAAGTCGGGGAAGGTCAGGGAAGGTCGGGGAAGGTCGGGGAAGGGAAGGGAAGGGAAGGGAAGGGAAGGGAAGGGAAGGGAAGGGAAGGGAAGGGAAGGGAAGGGAAGGGAAGGGAAGGGAAGGGAAGGGAAGGGAAGGGAAGGGAAGGGAAGGGAAGGTCAAGGAAGTTCAGGTAAGGTCAAGTAAGGTCAGGGAAGGTCAAGCAAGGTCAGTGACGGGAAGGTCGGGGGAAGGTCGGGGAAGGAAAGGGAAGGTCGGGGAAGGGAAGGGAAGGGAAGGGAAGGGAAGGGAAGGGAAGGTCGGGGAAGTTCGGGGAAGGTCGGGGAAGGTCAGGGAAGGTCAAGGAAGTTCAGGTAAGGTCAAGTAAGGTCAGGGAAGGTCAAGCAAGGTCAGTGACGGGAAGGTCGGGGACGGTCGGGGAAGGAAAGGGAAGGTCGGGGAAGGTCGGGGAAGGTCGGGGAAGGGAAGGGAAGGGAAGGGAAGGGAAGGGAAGGGAAGGGAAGGGAAGGGAAGGGAAGGGAATGGAAGGGAAATCAGGGAAGGTCAGGGAATGGACGGTCAAAGAAGGTCAGGGAAGGCAAGGTCGGGGAAGGTCAGGGAAGGTCAAGCAAGGTCAGTGACGGGAAGGTCGGGGAAGGTCGGGGAAGGAAAGGGAAGGTCGGGGAAGGTCGGGGAAGGTCGGGGAAGGGAAGGGAAGGGAAGGGAAGGGGAAGGGAAGGGAAGGGAAGGGAAGGGAAGGGAAGGGAAGGAAGGGAAGGGAAGGGAAGGGAAGGCCAAGGAAGTTCAGTGACGGGAAGGTCAGGGAAGGTCGGGGAAGGTCGGGGAAGGTCGGGGAAGGGAAGGGAAGGGAAGGGAAGGGAAGGGAAGGGAAGGGAAGGGAAGGGAAGGGAAGGGAAGGGAAGGGAAGGGAAGGGAAGGGAAGGGAAGGGAAGGGAAGGGAAGGGAAGGGAAGGGAAGGTCGCTGAAGATCAAGGAAGGTCAGGGAAGGTCAGTGAAGGGAAGGTCAAAGAAGGTCAGGGAAGGTCAAGGAAGGTCAGTGAAGGGAAGGTCAGGGAAAGTCGGGGAAGGTCGGGGAAGGTCGGGGAAGGTCGGGGAAGGGAAGGGAAGGGAAGGGAAGGGAAGGGAAGGAAGGGAAGGGAAGGGAAGGGAAGGGAAGGGAAGGGAAGGGAAGGGAAGGGAAGGGAAGGGAAGGGAAGGGAAGGGAAGGGAAGGGAAGGCAAGGGAAGGGAAGGCAAGGGAAGGGAAGGGAAGCTTAAGGAAGGTCAAGGAAGGTCAGTGACGGGAAGGTCAGGGAAGGTCAGGGAAGGTCGGGGAAGGTCGGGGAAGGTCAGGGAAGGGAAGGGAAGGTCAGGGAAGGTCAGGGAAGGTCAAGGAAGGTCAGGGAAGGTCAAGGAAGGTCAGTGACGGGAAGGTCGGGGAAGGTCGGGGAAGGGAAGGGAAGGTCGGGGAAATTCGGGAAAGGGAAGGGAAGGGAAGGG
Source organism: Aptenodytes patagonicus (assembly GCF_965638725.1). Classification (NCBI taxonomy): domain Eukaryota; kingdom Metazoa; phylum Chordata; class Aves; order Sphenisciformes; family Spheniscidae; genus Aptenodytes; species Aptenodytes patagonicus. The sequence continues at coordinate 33,455 of NW_027472173.1, read as the reverse complement.
AAGGGAAGGGAAGGGAAGGGAAGGGAAGGGAAGGGAAGGGAAGGAAGGGAAGGGAAGGGAAGGGAAGGGAAGGGAAGGGAAGGGAAGGGAAGGGAAGGGAAATCAGGGAAGGTCAGGGAATGGAAGGTCGGGGAAGGTCAGGGAAGGCAAGTTCGGCGAAGTTCGGGGAAGCGAAGGGAAGGTCAAGGATGGTCGGATAAGGTCAAGGAAGGTCAGGTAAGGTCAAGGAAGGTCAGTGATGGGAAGGTCAGGGAAAGTCGGGGAAGGTCAGGGAAGGTCGGGGAAGGTCGGGGAAGGGAAGGGAAGGGAAGGGAAGGGAAGGGAAGGGAAGGGAAGGGAAGGGAAGGGAAGGGAAGGGAAGGGAAGGGAAGGGAAGGGAAGGTCAAGTAAGGTCAGGGAAGGTCAAGCAAGGTCAGTGACGGGAAGGTCGGGGAAGGTCGGGGAAGGAAAGGGAAGGTCGGGGAAGGGAAGGGAAGGGAAGGGAAGGGAAGGGAAGGGAAGGGAAGGGAAGGGAAGGGAAGGGAAGGGAAGGGAAGGGAAGGGAAATCAGGGAAGGTCAGGGAATGGACGGTCAAGGAAGGTCAGGGAAGGCAAGGTCGGGGAAGGTCAGGGAAGGTCAAGCAAGGTCAGTGACGGGAAAGTCGGGGAAGGTCGGGGAAGGAAAGGGAAGGTCGGGGAAGGTCGGGGAAGGTCGGGGAAGGGAAGGGAGAGGGAAGGGAAGGGAAGGGAAGGGAAGGGAAGGGAAGGGAAGGGAAGGGAAGGAAGGGAAGGGAAGGGAAGGGAAGGGAAGCTTTAGGAAGGTCAAGGAAGGTCAGTGACGGGAAGGTCAGGGGAAGGTCAGGGAAGGTCGGGGAAGGTCGGGGAAGGTCAGGGAAGGGAAGGGAAGGTCAGGGAAGGTCAGGGAAGGTCAAGGAAGTTTCAGGGAAGGTCAAGGAAGGTCAGTGACGGGAAGGTCGGGGAAGGTCGGGGAAGGGAAGGGAAGGTCGGGGAAGGTCGGGGAAGGTCGGGGAAGGGAAGAGAAGGGAAGGCAAGGGAAGGGAAAAGAAGGGAAATCAGGAAAGGTCAGGGAATGGAAGGTCGGGGAAGGTCAGGGAAGGCAAGTTCGGCGAAGTTCGGGGAAGCGAAGGGAAGGTCAAGGATGGTCGGATAAGGTCAAGGAAGGTCAGTGACGGGAAGGTCGGGGAAGGTCTGGGAAGGTCTGGGAAGGTCTGGGAAGGGAAGGGAAGGGAAGGGAAGGGAAGGGAAGGGAAGGGAAGGGAAGGGAAGGGAAGGGAAGGGAAGGGAAGGGAAGGGAAGGGAAGGGAAGGGAAAGGGAAGGGAAGGGAAGGGAAGGGAAGGGAATGTCGGGGGAAGTTCGGGGAAGGTCGGGGAAGGGAAGGGAAGGTCAGGGAAGGTCAAGGAAGGTCAAGGAAGGTCAGGTAAGGTCAAGGAAGGTCAGGGAAGGTCAAGGAAGGTGAGTGACGGGAAGGTCGGGGAAGGTCGGGGAAGGTAGGGGAAGGGAAGAGAAGGGAAGGCAAGGGAAGGCAAGGGAAGGGAAATCAGGGAAGGTCAGGGAATGGAAGGTCGGGGAAGGTCAGGGAATGGAAGGTCGGGGAAGGTCAGGGAAGGTCAAGGAAGGTCAAGGAAGGTCAGGGAAGGTCAGGTAAGGTCAAGGAAGGTCAGGGAAGGTCAAGGAAGGTCAGGGAAGGTCAAGGAAGGTGAGTGACGGGAAGGTCGGGGAAGGTCGGGGAAGGGAAGGGAAGGTCGGGGAAGGTCGGGGAAGGTCGGGGAAGGTCGGGGAAGGGAAGGGAAGGGAAGGGAAGGGAAGGGAAGGGAAGGGAAGGGAAGGGAAGGGAAGGGAAGGGAAGGGAAGGGAAGGGAAGGGAAATCAGAGAAGGTCAGGGAATGGAAGATCGGGGAAGGTCAGGTAAGGCAAGGTCGGGGAAGGTCAGGGAAGGTCAAGGAAGGTCAAGGAAGGTCAGGTAAGGTCAAGGAAGGTCAGGTAAGGTCAAGGAAGGTCAGTGACGGGAAGGTCAGGGAAAGTCGGGGAAGGTCGGGGAAGATGGCGGAAGGGAAGGGGAAGGGAAGGGAAGGGAAGGGAAGGGAAGGGAAGGGAAGGGAAGGGAAGGGAAGGGAAGGGAAGGGAAGGGAAGGGAAGGGAAGGGAAGGGAAGGGAAGGGAAGGGAAGGGAAGGGAAGGTGACTAACGGGAAGGTCATGGAAGGTCGGGGAAGTTCGGGGAAGGTCGGGGAAGGTCAGGGAAGGGAAGGGAAGGTCAGGGAAGGTCAAGGAAGGTCAAGGAAGGTCAGGGAAGGCCAAGGAAGGTCAGGGAAGGTCAAGGAAGGTAAGTGACGGGAAGGTCGGGGAAGGTCGGGGAAGTTCGGGGAAGTTCGGGAAAGGTCAGGGAAGGGAAGGGAAGGTCAGGGAAGGTCAAGGAAGGTCAAGGAAGGTCAGGTAAGGTCAAGGAAGGTCAGGGAAGTTCAAGGAAGTTCAGTGACGGGAAGGCCAGGGAAGGTCGGGGAAGGGAAGGTAAGGTCGGGGAAGGTCGGGAAAGGTCGGGGAAGGTAAGAGAAGGGAAGGGAAGGGAAGGGAAGGGGAAGGGAAGGGAAGGGAGGGAAGGGAAGGGAAGGGAAGGGAAGGGGAAGGGAAGGGAAGGGAAGGGAAGGGAAGGGAAGGGAAGGGAAGGGAAGGGAAGGGAAGGGAAATCAGGGAAGGTCAGGGAATGGAAGGTCGGGGAAGGTCAGGGAAGGTAAGGCCTGGGAAGGTCAGGGAAGGTCAAGGAAGGTCAAGAAAGGTCAGGTAAGGTCAAGGAAGGTCAGGTAAGGTCAAGGAAGGTCAGTGACGGGAAGGTCAGAGAAAGTCGGGGAAGGGAAGGGAAGGGAAGGGAAGGGAAGGGAAGGGAAGGGAAGGGAAGGGAAGGGAAGGGAAGGGAAGGGAAGGGAAGGGAAGGGAAGGGAAGGGAAGCTCAAGGAAGGTCAGTGACGGGAAGCTCAGGGAAGGTCGGGGAAGGTCGGGGAATGTCAGGGAAGGGAAGGGAAGGTCAGGGAAGGTAAAGGAAGGTCAGTGCCGGGAAGGTCAGGGAAGGTCGGGGAAGGTCGGGGAAGGAAAGGGAAGGTCGGGGAAGGTCAGGGAAGGTCAACTAAGGTCAAGGAAGGTCAGGTAAGTTCAAGGAAGGTCAGGGAAGGTCAAGGAAGCTCAGTGACGGGAAGGTCGGGGAAGGTCGGGGAAGGTCGGGGAAGGGAAGGGAAGGGAAGGGAAGGGAAGGGAAGGGAAGGGAAGGGAAGGGAAGGGAAGGGAAGGGAAGGGAAGGGAAGGGAAGGGAAGGGAAGGGAAGGGAAGGGAAGGGAAGGGAAGGGAAGGGAAGGGAAGGTCGCTGAATATCAAGGAAGGTCAGGGAAGGTCAGGGAAGGGAAGGTCAAAGAAGGTCAGGTAAGGTCAAGGAAGGTCAGTGAAGGGAAGGTCAGGGAAAGTCGGGGAAGTTCGGGGAAGGGAAGGGAAGGGAAGGGAAGGGAAGGGAAGGGAAGGGAAGGGAAATCAGGGAAGGTCAGGTAATGGAAGGTCGGGGAAGGTCAGGGAAGGTCAAGGAAGGTCAAGGAAGGTCAGGTAAGGTCAAGGAAGGTCAGGTAAGGTCAAGGAAGGTCAGTGACGGGAAGGTCACGGCAAGTCGGGGATGGTCGGGGAAGGTCGGGGAAGGTCGGGGAAGGTCGGGGAAGGGAAGGGAAGGGAAGGGAAGGGAAGGGAAGGGAAGGGAAGGGGAAGGGAAGGGAAGGGAAGGGAAGGGAAGGGAAGGGAAGGGAAGGGAAGGGAAGGGAAGGGGAAGGGAAGGGAAGGGAAGGGAAGGGAAGGGAAAGGAAGGGAAGGGAAGGGAAGCTCAAGGAAGGTCAGGTAAGGTCAAGGAAGGTCAGTAACGGGAAGGTCAGGGAAGGTCGGGGAAGGTCGGGGAAGGTCGGGGAAGGTCGGGGAAGGGAAGGTCGGGGAAGGTCGGTGAATGTCAGGGAAGGGAAGGTCAGGGAAGGTCAAGGAAGGTCAGTGACGGGAAGGTCAGGGAAGGTCGGGGAAGGTCGGGGAAGGTCGGGGAAGGGAAGGTCGGGGAAGGGAAGGGAAGGGAAGGGGAAGGGAAGGGAAGGGAAGGGAAGGGAAGGGAAGGGAAGGGAAGGAAGGGAAGGGAAGGGAAGGGAAGGGAAGGGAAGGGAAGGGAAGCTCAAGGAAGGTCAGTTAAGGTCAAGGAAGGTCAGTGACGGGAAGGTCAGGGAAGGTCGGGGAAGGTCGGGGAATGTCAGGGAAGGGAAGGGAAGGTCAAGGAAGGTCAGTGACGGGAAGGTCGGGGAAGGTCGGGGAAGGTCGGGGAAGGTCGGGGAAGGGAAGGGAAGGGAAGGGAAGGGAAGGGAAGGGAAGGGAAGGGAAGGGAAGGTCAAGGAATGTCAAGGAAGGTCAGGTAAGCTCAAGGAAGGTCAAGGAAAGTCAGTGACGGAAAGGTCAGGGAAGGTCGGGGAAGGTCGGGGAAGGTCGGGGAAGGTAAGGGAAGGGAAGGGAAGGTCAGGGAAGGTCAAGGAAGGTCAAGGAAGGTCAGGTAAGGTCAAGGAAGGTCAGGGAAGGTCAAGGAAGTTCAGTGACGGGAAGGTCGGGAAAGGTCGGGGAAGGGAAGGGAAGGTCGGGGAAGGTCGGGGAAGGTCGGGGAAGGGAAGAGAAGGGAAGGCAAGGGAACAGAAGTGAAGGGAAATCAGGGAAGGTCAGGGAATGGAAGGTCGGGGAAGGTCAGGGAAGGCAAGGTCGGGGAAGGTCAGGTAAGGTCAAGGAAGGTCAAGGAAGGTCAGGTAAGGTCAAGGAAGTTCAGGTAAGGTCAAGGAAGGTCAGTGACGGGAAGGTCGGGGAAGGTCGGGGAAGGTCGGGGAAGGTCGGGGAAGGTCGGGGAAGGGAAGGGAAGGGAAGGGAAGGGAAGGGAAGGGAAGGGAAGGGAAGGGAAGGCAAGGCAAGGGAAGGGAAGGGAAGGGAAGGGAAGGGAAGGGAAGGGAAGGGAAGGGAAGCGAAGGGAAGGGAAGGGAAGGGAAGGGAAGGGAAGGGAAGGGAAGGGAAGGGAAGGGAAGGGAAGGGAAGGGAAGGGAAGGGAAGGGAAGGGAAGGGAAGGGGAAGGGAAGGGAAGGGAAGGAAGGGAACCTCAAGGAAGGTCAGGTATGGTCAAGGAAGGTCAGTGACGGAAAAGTCAGGGAAGGTCGGGGAAGGTCGGGGAGTGTCGGGGAAGGTCAGGGAAGGTCAGGTAAGGTCAAGGAAGGTCAGGTAAGGTCAAGGAAGGTCAGGGAAGGTCAAGGAAGGTCAGTGACGGAAAGGTAGGGGAAGGTCGGGAAAGGGAAGGGAAGGGAAGGGAAGGGAAGGGAAGGGAAGGGAAGGGAAGGGAAGGGAAGGGAAGGGAAGGGAAGGGAAGGGAAGGGAAGGGAAGGGAAGGGAAGGGAAGGGAAGGGAAGGGAAGGGAAGGGAAGCTCAAGGAAGGTCAGTGACAGGAATGTCAGGGAAGGTCGGGGAAGGTCGGGGAAGGTCGGGGAAGGTCAGGGAAGGGAAGGGAAGGTCAGGGAAGGTCAAGGAAGGTCAAGGAAGGTCAGGGAAGGTCAAGGAAGGTCAGGGAAGGTCAAGGAAGCTCAGTGACGGGAAGCTCAGGGAATGTCGGGGAAGGTCGGGGAAGGTCGGGGAAGGGAAGGGAAGGGAAGGTTAGGGAAGGTCAAGGAAGGCCAAGGAAAGTCAGATAAGGTCAAGGAAGTTCAGGGAAGGTCAAGGAAGGTCAGTGACGGAAAGGTCGGGGATATGCGGGGAAGGGAAGGGAAGGTCAATGAAGGTCAGGTAAGGTCAAGGAAGGTTAGTGACGGGAAGGTCAGGGAAAGTCGGGGAAGGTCGGGGAAGGGAAGGGAAGAAAAGGGAAGGGAAGGGAAGGGAAGGGAAGGGAAGGGAAGGGGAAGGGAAGGGAAGGGAAGGGAAGGGAAGGGAAGGGAAGGGAAGGGAAGGGAAGGGAAGGGAAGGGAAGGGAAGGGAAGGGAAGGGAAGGGAAGGGAAGGGAAGGGAAGGGAAGGTCAAAGAAGGTCAGGGAAGGCAAGATCGGGGAAGGTCAGGTAAGGTCAAGGAAGGTCAAGGAAGGTCAGGTTAGGTCAAGAAAGGTCAGGGGAAGGTGAAGTAAGCTCAGTGACTTGAAGATCAGGGAAGGTCGGGGAAGGTCGGGGAAGGTCGGGAAGGTCGGGGAAGGTCGGGGAAGGGAAGGGAAGGGAAGGGAAGGGAAGGGAAGGGAAGGGAAGGGAAGGGAAGGGAAGGGAAGGGAAGGGGAAGGGAAGGGAAGGGAAGGGAAGGGAAGGGAAGGGAAGGGAAGGGAAGGGAAGGGAAGGGAAGGTCGCTGAAGATCAAGGAAGGTCAGGGAAGGTCAGGGAAGGGAAGGTCAAAGAAAGTCAGGTAAGGTCAAGGAAGGTCAGTGACGGGAAGGTCAGGGCAAGTCGGGGAAGTTCGGGGAAGGTCGGGGAAGGGAAAGGAAGGGAAGGGAAGGGAAGGAAGGGAAGGGAAGGGAAGGGAAGGGAAGGGAAGGGAAGGGAAGGGAAGGGAAGGGAAGGGAAGGGAAGGGAAGCTCAAGGAAGGTCAGTAACGGGAAGGTCAGGGAAGGTCAGGGAGGCGGGGAAGGTCGGGGAATGTCAGGGAAGGGAAGGGAAGGTCAGGGAAGGTCAAGGAAGGTCAGTGACGGGAAGGTCAGGGAAGGTCGGGGAAGGTCGGGGAAGGTCAGGGAAGGTCGGGGAAGGTTGGAGAAGGGGAAGGGACGGGAAGGGAAGGGAAGGGAAGGGAAGGGAAGGGAAGGGAAGGGAAGGGAAGGGAAGGGAAGGGAAGGGAAGGGGAAGGGAAGGGAAGGGAAGCTCAAGGAAGGTCAGTGACAGGAATGTCAGGGAAGGTCGGGGAAGGTCGGGGAAGGTCGGGGAAGGTCAGGGAAGGGAAGGGAAGGTCAGGGAAGGTCAAGGAAGGTCAAGGAAGGTCAGGGAAGGTCAAGGAAGGTCAGGGAAGGTCAAGGAAGCTCAGTGACGGGAAGCTCAGGGAATGTCGGGGAAGGTCGGGGAAGGTCGGGGAAGGGAAGGGAAGGGAAGGTTAGGGAAGGTCAAGGAAGGCCAAGGAAAGTCAGATAAGGTCAAGGAAGTTCAGGGAAGGTCAAGGAAGGTCAGTGACGGAAAGGTCGGGGATATGCGGGGAAGGGAAGGGGAAGGTCAATGAAGGTCAGGTAAGGTCAAGGAAGGTTAGTGACGGGAAGGTCAGGGAAAGTCGGGGAAGGTCGGGGAAGGTCGGGGAAGGGAAGGGAAGAAAAGGGAAGGGAAGGGAAGGGAAGGGAAGGGAAGGGAAGGGAAGGGAAGGGAAGGGAAGGGAAGGGAAGGGAAGGGAAGGGAAGGGAAGGGAAGGGAAGGGAAGGGAAGGTCAAAGAAGGTCAGGGAAGGCAAGATCGGGGAAGGTCAGGTAAGGTCAAGGAAGGTCAAGGAAGGTCAGGTTAGGTCAAGAAAGGTCAGGGAAGGTGAAGTAAGCTCAGTACTTGAAGATCAGGGAAGGTCGGGGAAGGTCGGGGAAGGTCGGGGAAGGTCGGGGAAGGGTCGGGGAAGGGAAGGGAAGGGAAGGGAAGGGAAGGGAAGGGAAGGGAAGGGAAGGGAAGGGAAGGGAAGGGAAGGGAAGGGAAGGGAAGGGAAGGGAAGGGAAGGGAAGGGAAGGGAAGGGAAGGGAAGGGAAGGGAAGGGAAGGGAAGGTCGCTGAAGATCAAGGAAGGTCAGGGAAGGTCAGGGAAGGGAAGGTCAAAGAAAGTCAGGTAAGGTCAAGGAAGGTCAGTGACGGGAAGGTCAGGGCAAGTCGGGGAAGTTCGGGGAAGGTCGGGGAAGGGAAAGGAAGGGAAGGGAAGGGAAGGGAAGGGAAGGGAAGGGAAGGGAAGGGAAGGGAAGGGAAGGGAAGGGAAGGGAAGGGAAGGGAAGGGAAGGGAAGGGAAGGGAAGGGAAGGGAAGGGAAGGGAAGGGAAGGGAAGGGAAGCTCAAGGAAGGTCAGTAACGGGAAGGTCAGGGAAGGTCAGGGAAGGTCGGGGAAGGTCGGGGAATGTCAGGGAAGGGAAGGGAAGGTCAGGGAAGGTCAAGGAAGGTCAGTGACGGGAAGGTCAGGGAAGGTCGGGGAAGGTCGGGGAAGGTCAGGGAAGGTCGGGGAAGGTTGGAGAAGGGAAGGGACGGGAAGGGAAGGGAAGGGAAGGGAAGGGAGGGAAGGGAAGGGAAGGGAAGGGAAGGGAAGGGAAGGGAAGGGAAGGGAAGGGAAGGGAAGCTTAAGGAAGTTCAGGTAAGGTCAAGGAAGGTCAGTGATGGGAAATTCAGGGAAAGTCGGGGGAAGGTCGCGGAATGTCAGGGAAGGGAAGGGAAGGTCAGGGAAGGTCAAGGAAGGTGAAGGAAGGTCAGGTAAGGTCAAGGAAGGTCAGGGAAGGTCAAGGAAGGTCAGTGACGGCAAGGTCGGGGAAGGGAACGGAAGGGAAGGGGAAGGGAAGGGAAGGGAAGGGAAGGGAAGGGAAGGGAAGGGAAGGGAAGGGAAGGGAAGGGAAGGGAAGGGAAGGTCAAGGAAGGTCAAGGAAGTTCAGGTAAGGTCAAGGAAGGTCAGGTAAGGTCAAGGAAGGTCAGTGACCGGGAAGGTCAGGGAAGGTCGGGGAAGGTCGGGGAAGGTCGGGGAATGTCAGGGAAGGGAAGGGAAGGTCAGGGAAGGTCAAGGAAGGTCAAGGAAGGCCAGGTAAGGTCAAGGAAGGTCAGGGAAGGTCAAGGAAGGTCAGTGACGGGAAGGTCGGTGAAGGTCGGGGAAGGGAAGGGAAGGGAAAGGAAGGTTGGGGAAGGTCAAGGAAGGTTAGTGATGGGAAGGTCGGGGAAGCTCGGGGAAGGTCGGGGAAGGTCGGGGAAGGGAAGGGAAGGGAAGGGAAGGGAAGGGAAGGGAAGGGAAGGGAAGGGAAGGGAAGGGAAGGGAAGGGAAGGGAAGGGAAGGGAAATCAGGGAAGGTCAGGGAATGGAAGGTCAAAGAAGGTCAGGGAAGGCAAGATCGGGGAAGGTCAGGTAAGGTCAAGGAAGGTCAAGGAAGGTCAGGTTAGGTCAAGAAAGGTCAGGGAAGGTGAAGTAAGCTCAGTGACGGGAAGGTCGGGGAAGGGAAGGGAAGGTCGGGGAAGGTCGGGGAAGGTCGGGGAAGGGAAGGGAAGGGAAGGGAAGGGAAGGGAAGGGAAGGGAAGGGAAGGGAAGGGAAGGGAAGGGAAGGGAAGGGAAGGGAAGGGAAGGGAAGGGAAGGGAAGGGAAGGGAAGGGAAGGGAAGGGAAGGGAAGGGAAGGTCGCTGAAGATCAAGGAAGGTCAGGGAAGCTCAGGGAAGGGAAGGTCAAAGAAAGTCAGGTAAGGTCAAGGAAGGTCAGTGACGGGAAGGTCAGGGCAAGTCGGGGAAGGTCGGGGAAGGTCGCGGAAGGAAAAAGAAAGGGAAGGGAAGGGAAGGGAAGGGAAGGGAAGGGAAGGGAAGGGAAGGGAAGGGAAGGGAAGGGAAGGGAAGGGAAGGGAAGGGAAGGGAAGGGAAGGGAAGCTCAAGGAAGGTCAGTAACGGGAAGGTCAGGGAAGGTCGGGGAAGGTCGGGGAAGGTCGGGGAATGTCAGGGAAGGGAAGGGAAGGTCAGGGAAGGTCAAGGAAGGTCAGTGACGGGAAGGTCAGGGAAGGTCGGGGAAGGTCGGGGAATGTCAGGGAAGGTCGGGGAATGTCAGGGAAGGTCGGGGAAGGGAAGGGAAGGGAAGGGAAGGGAAGGGAAGGGAAGGGAAGGGAAGGGAAGGGAAGGGAAGGGAAGGGAAGGGAAGGGAAGGGAAGGGAAGGGAAGGGAAGGGAAGGGAAGGGAAGGGAAGGGAAGGGAAGGGAAGGGAAGGGAAACTTAAGGAAGTTCAGGTAAGGTCAAGGAAGGTCAGTGACGGGAAAGTCAGGGAAGGTCGGGGAAGGTCGGGGAATGTCAGGGAAGGGAAGGGAAGGTCAGGGAAGGTCAAGGAAGGTGAAGGAAGGTCAGGTAAGGTCAAGGAAGGTCAGGGAAGTTCAAGGAAGGTCAGTGACGGCATGGTCGGGGAAGGGAAGGGAAGGGAAGGGAAGGGAAGGGAAGGGAAGGGAAGGGAAGGGAAGGGAAGGGAAGGGAAGGGAAGGGAAGGGAAGGGAAGGGAAGGGAAGGGAAGGGAAGGTCAAGGAAGGTCAAGGAAGTTCAGGTAAGGTCAAGGAAGGTCAGGTAAGGTCAAGGAAGGTCAGTGACGGGAAGGTCAGGGAAGGTCGGGGAAGGTCGGGGAAGGTCGGGGAATGTCAGGGAAGGGAAGGGAAGGTCAGGGAAGGTCAAGGAAGGTCAAGGAAGGCCAGGTAAGGTCAAGGAAGGTCAGGGAAGGTCAAGGAAGGTCAGTGACGGGAAGGTCGGTGAAGGTCGGGGAAGGGAAGGGAAGGGAAAGGAAGGTCGGGGAAGGTCAAGGAAGGTCAAGGAAGGTCAGGTAAGGTCAAGGAAGGTCAGGTAAGGTCAAGGAAGTTCAAGGAAGGTCAGGTAAGGTCAAGGAAGGCCAGGTAATGTCAAGGAAGGTCAGTGACGGGAAGGTCAGGGAAGGTCGGGGAAGGTCGGGGAAAGTCGGGGAAGGTCAGGGAAGGAAAGGGAAGATCAGGGAAGGTCAAGGAAGATCAAGGAATGTCAGGTAAGGTCAAGGAAGGTCAGGGAAGGTCAAGGAAGGTCAGTGACGGGAAGGTCGGGGAAGGTCGGGGAAGGGAAGGGAAGGTCGGGGAACGTCGGGAAGGGAAGGGAAGGGAAGGGAAGGGAAGGGAAGGGATGGGAAGGGAAGGGAAGGGAAGGGAAGGGAAGGGAAGGGAAGGGAAGGGAAGGGAAGGGAAGGGAAGGGAAGAGAAGGGAAGGGAAGGGAAGGGAAGGGAAGGGAAGGGAAGGGAAGGGAAATCAGGGAAGGTCACGGAATGGAAGGTCGGGGAAGGTCAGGGAAGGTAAGGTCGGGGAAGGTCAGGGAAGGTCAAGGAAGGTCTAGGAAGGTCAGGTAAGGTCAAGGAAGGTCAGGGAAGGTCAAGGAAGGTCAGTGACGGGAAGGTCAGGGAAGGTCGGGGAAGGGAAGGGAAGGTCGGGGAAGGGAAGGGAAGGTCGGGGAAGGGAAGGGAAGGTCGGGGAAGGGAAGGGAAGGGAAGGGAAGGGAAGGGAAGGGAAGGGAAGGGAAGGGAAGGGAAGGGAAGGGAAGGGAAGGGAAGGGAAGGCAAGACCAAGGAAGGTCAGGGAAGGGAAGAGAATGGAAAGTCGGGGAAAGTCAGGGAAGGGAAGGGAAGGTCAGGGAAGGTCAAGGAAGGTCAAGAAAGGTCAGGTAAGGTCAAGGAAGGTCAGTGACGGGAAGGTCGGGGAAGGTCGGGGAAGGTCGGGGAAGGGAAGAGGAGGGAAGGGAAGAGAAGGGAAGGGAAGGGAAGGGAAGGGAAGGGAAGGGAAGGGAAGGGAAGGGAAGGGAAGGGAAGGGAAGGGAAGGGAAGGGAAGGGAAGGGAAGGGAAGGGAAGGGAAGGGAAGGGAAGGGAAGGGAAGGGAAGGGAAGGGAAGGGAAGCTTAAGGAAGTTCAGGTAAGGTCAAGGAAGGTCAGTGACGGGAAAGTCAGGGAAGGTCGGGGAAGGTCGGGGAATGTCAGGGAAGGGAAGGGAAGGTCAGGGAAGGTCAAGGAAGGTGAAGGAAGGTCAGGTAAGGTCAAGGAATGTCAGGGAAGGTCAAGCAAGGTCAGTGACGGCAAGGTCGGGGAAGGGAAGGGAAGGGAAGGGAAGGGAAGGGAAGGGAAGGGAAGGGAAGGGAAGGGAAGGGAAGGGAAGGGAAGGGAAGGGAAGGGAAGGGAAGGGAAGGGAAGGGAAGGGAAGGGAAGGAAGGGAAGGGAAGGGAAGGGAAGGGAAGGGAAGGGAAGGGAAGGGAAGGGAAGGTCAAGTAAGTTCAGGTAAGGTCAAGGAAGGTCAGGTAAGGTCAAGGAAGGTCAGTGACGGGAAGGTCGGGGAAGGTCGGGGAAGGTCGGGGAATGTCAGGGAAGGGAAGGGAAGGTCAGGGAAGGTCAAGGAAGGTCAAGGAAGGCCAGGTAAGGTCAAGGAAGGTCAGGGAAGGTCAAGGAAGGTCAGTGACGGGAAGGTCGGTGAAGGTCGGGGAAGGGAAGGGAAGGGAAGGGAAGGGAAAGGAAGGTCGGGGAAGGTCAAGGAAGGTCAAGGAAGGTCAGGTAAGGTCAAGGAAGGTCAGGTAAGGTCAAGGAAGTTCAAGGAAGGTCAGGTAAGGTCAAGGAAGGCCAGGTAATGTCAAGGAAGGTCAGTGACGGGAAGGTCAGGGAAGGTCGGGGAAAGTCGGGGAAGGTCAGGGAAGGGAAGGGAAGATCAGGGAAGGTCAAGGAAGGTCAAGGAATGTCAGGTAAGGTCAAGGAAGGTCAGGGAAGGTCAAGGAAGGTCAGTGACGGGAAGGTCGGGGAAGGTCGCGGAAGGGAAGGGAAGGTCGGGGAACGTCGGGGAAGGGAAGGGAAGGGAAGGGAAGGGAAGGGAAGGGAAGGGAAGGGAAGGGAAGGGAAGGGAAGGGAAGGGAAGGGAAGGGAAGGGAAGGGAAGGGAAGGGAAGCTTAAGGAAGTTCAGGTAAGGTCAAGGAAAGTCAGTGACGGGAAAGTCAGGGAAGGTCAGGGAAGGTCGGGGAATGTCAGGGAAGGGAAGGGAAGGTCAGGGAAGGTCAAGGAAGGTGAAGGAAGGTCAGGGAAGGTCAAGGAAGGTCAGGGAAGGTCAAGGAAGGTCAGTGACGGCAACGTCGGGGAAGGGAAGGGAAGGGAAGGGAAGGGAAGGGAAGGGAAGGGAAGGGAAGGGAAGGGAAGGGAAGGGAAGGGAAGGGAAGGGAAGGGAAGGGAAGGGAAGGGAAGGGAAGGGAAGGGAAGGGAAGGGAAGGGAAGGGAAGGTCAAGGAAGGTCAAGGAAGTTCAGGTAAGGTCAAGGAAGTTCAGGTAAGGTCAAGGAAGGTCAGTGACGGGAAGGTCAGGGAAGCTCGGGGAAGGTCGGGGAAGGTCGGGGAATGTCAGGGAAGGGAAGGGAAGGTCAGGGAAGGTCAAGGAAGGTCAAGGAAGGCCAGGTAAGGTCAAGGAAGGTCAGGGAAGGTCAAGGAAGGTCAGTGACGGGAAGGTCGGTGAAGGTCGGGGAAGGGAAGGGAAGGGAAAGGAAGGTCGGGGAAGGTCAAGGAAGGTCAAGGAAGGTCAGGTAAGGTCAAGGAAGGTCAGGTAAGGTCAAGGAAGTTCAAGGAAGGTCAGGTAAGGTCAAGGAAGGCCAGGTAATGTCAAGGAAGGTCAGTGACGGGAAGGTCAGGGAAGGTCGGGGAAGGTCGGGGAAAGTCGGGGAAGGTCAGGGAAGGGAAGGGAATATCAGGGAAGGTCAAGGAAGGTCAAAGAATGTCAGGTAAGGTCAAGGAAGGTCAGGGAAGGTCAAGGAAGGTCAGTGACGGGAAGGTCGGGGAAGGTCGGGGAAGGGAAGGGAAGGTCGGGGAATGTCGGGGAAGGGAAGGGAAGGGAAGGGAAGGGAAGGGAAGGGAAGGCAAGGCAAGGCAAGGCAAGGCAAGGCAAGGCAAGGCAAGGCAAGGCAAGGCAAGACCAAGGAAGGTCAGGGAAGGGAAGAGAATGGAAAGTCGGGGAAAGTCAGGGAAGGGAAGGGAAGGTCAGGGAAGGTCAAGGAAGGTCAAGGAAGGTCAGGTAAGGTCAAGGAAGGTCAGTGACGGGAAGGTCAGGGAAGGTCGGGGAAGGTCGGGGAAGGTCGGGGAATGTCAGGGAAGGGAAGGGAAGGTCAGGGAAGGTCAAGGAAGGTCAAGGAAGGCCAGGTAAGGTCAAGGAAGGTCAGGTAAGGTCAAGGAAGGTCAGTGACGGGAAGGTCGGTGAAGGTCGGGGAAGGGAAGGGAAGGGAAAGGAAGGTCGGGGAAGGTCAAGGAAGGTCAAGGAAGGTCAGGTAAGGTCAAGGAAGGTCAGGTAAGGTCAAGGAAGTTCAAGGAAGGTCAGGTAAGGTCAAGGAAGGCCAGGTAATGTCAAGGAAGGTCAGTGACGGGAAGGTCAGGGAAGGTCGGGGAAGGTCGGGGAAAGTCGGGGAAAGTCGGGGAAGGTCAGGGAAGGAAAGGGAAGATCAGGGAAGGTCAAGGAAGATCAAGGAATGTCAGGTAAGGTCAAGAAAGGTCAGGGAAGGTCAAGGAAGGTCAGTGACGGGAAGGTCGGGGAAGGTCGGGGAAGGTCGGGGAAGGTCGGGGAAGGTCGGGGAAGGTCGGGGAAGGGAAGGGAAGGGAAGGGAAGGGAAGGGAAGGGAAGGGAAGGGAAGGGAAGGGAAGGGAAGGGAAGGGAAGGGAAGGGAAGGGAAGGGAAATCAGGGAAGGTCACGGAATGGAAGGTCGGGGAAGGTCAGGGAAGGTAAGTTCGGGGAAGGTCAGGTAAGGTCAAGGAAGGCCAGGTAATGTCAAGGAAGGTCAGTGACGGGAAGGTCAGGGAAGGTCGGGGAAGGTCGGGGAAAGTCGGGGAAGGTCAGGGAAGGAAAGGGAAGATCAGGGAAGGTCAAGGAAGATCAAGGAATGTCAGGTAAGGTCAAGGAAGGTCAGGGAAGGTCAAGGAAGGTCAGTGACGGGAAGGTCGGGGAAGGTCGGGGAAGGGAAGGGAAGGTCGGGGAACGTCGGGAAGGGAAGGGAAGGGAAGGGAAGGGAAGGGAAGGGATGGGAAGGGAAGGGAAGGGAAGGGAAGGGAAGGGAAGGGAAGGGAAGGGAAGGGAAGAGAAGGGAAGGGAAGGGAAGGGAAGGGAAGGGAAGGGAAATCAGGGAAGGTCACGGAATGGAAGGTCGGGGAAGGTCAGGGAAGGTAAGGTCGGGGAAGGTCAGGGAAGGTCAAGGAAGGTCTAGGAAGGTCAGGTAAGGTCAAGGAAGGTCAGGGAAGGTCAAGGAAGGTCAGTGACGGGAAGGTCAGGGAAGGTCGGGGAAGGGAAGGGAAGGTCGGGGAAGGGAAGGGAAGGTCGGGGAAGGGAAGGGAAGGTCGGGGAAGGTCGGGGAAGGTCGGGGAAGGGAAGGGAAGGGAAGGGAAGGGAAGGGAAGGGAAGGAAGGGAAGGGAAGGGAAGGGAAGGGAAGGGAAGGGAAGGGAAGGGAAGGCAAGACCAAGGAAGGTCAGGGAAGGGAAGAGAATGGAAAGTCGGGGAAAGTCAGGGAAGGGAAGGGAAGGTCAGGGAAGGTCAAGGAAGGTCAAGGAAGGTCAGGTAAGGTCAAGGAAGGTCAGTGACGGGAAGGTCGGGGAAGGTCGGGGAAGGTCGGGGAAGGGAAGAGGAGGGAAGGGAAGAGAAGGGAAGGGAAGGGAAGGGAAGGGAAGGGAAGGGAAGGGAAGGGAAGGGAAGGGAAGGGAAGGGAAGGGAAGGGAAGGGAAGGGAAGGGAAGGGAAGGGAAGGGAAGGGAAGGGAAGGGAAGGGAAGGGAAGGGAAGGGAAGGGAAGGGAAGCTTAAGGAAGTTCAGGTAAGGTCAAGGAAGGTCAGTGACGGGAAAGTCAGGGAAGGTCGGGGAAGGTCGGGGAATGTCAGGGAAGGGAAGGGAAGGTCAGGGAAGGTCAAGGAAGGTGAAGGAAGGTCAGGTAAGGTCAAGGAATGTCCAGGGAAGGTCAAGCAAGGTCAGTGACGGCAAGGTCGGGGAAGGGAAGGGAAGGGAAGGGAAGGGAAGGGAAGGGAAGGGAAGGGAAGGGAAGGGAAGGGAAGGGAAGGGAAGGGAAGGGAAGGGAAGGTCAAGTAAGTTCAGGTAAGGTCAAGGAAGGTCAGGTAAGGTCAAGGAAGGTCAGTGACGGGAAGGTCGGGGAAGGTCGGGGAAGGTCGGGGAATGTCAGGGAAGGGAAGGGAAGGTCAGGGAAGGTCAAGGAAGGTCAAGGAAGGCCAGGTAAGGTCAAGGAAGGTCAGGGAAGGTCAACGAAGGTCAGTGACGGGAAGGTCGGTGAAGGTCGGGGAAGGGAAGGGAAGGGAAGGGAAGGGAAAGGAAGGTCGGGGAAGGTCAAGGAAGGTCAAGGAAGGTCAGGTAAGGTCAAGGAAGGTCAGGTAAGGTCAAGGAAGTTCAAGGAAGGTCAGGTAAGGTCAAGGAAGGCCAGGTAATGTCAAGGAAGGTCAGTGACGGGAAGGTCAGGGAAGGTCGGGGAAGGTCGGGGAAAGTCGGGGAAGGTCAGGGAACGGAAGGGAATATCAGGGAAGGTCAAGGAAGGTCAAAGAATGTCAGGTAAGGTCAAGGAAGGTCAGGGAAGGTCAAGGAAGGTCAGTGACGGGAAGGTCGGGGAAGGTCGGGGAAGGGAAGGGAAGGTCGGGGAATGTCGGGGAAGGGAAGGGAAGGGAAGGGAAGGGAAGGGAAGGGAAGGGAAGGCAAGGCAAGGCAAGGCAAGGCAAGGCAAGGCAAGGCAAGGCAAGGCAAGGCAAGGCAAGACCAAGGAAGGTCAGGGAAGGGAAGAGAATGGAAAGTCGGGGAAAGTCAGGGAAGGGAAGGGAAGGTCAGGGAAGGTCAAGGAAGGTCAAGGAAGGTCAGGTAAGGTCAAGGAAGGTCAGTGACGGGAAGGTCAGGGAAGGTCGGGGAAGGTCGGGGAAGGTCGGGGAATGTCAGGGAAGGGAACGGAAGGTCAGGGAAGGTCAAGGAAGGTCAAGGAAGGCCAGGTAAGGTCAAGGAAGGTCAGGGAAGGTCAAGGAAGGTCAGTGACGGGAAGGTCGGTGAAGGTCGGGGAAGGGAAGGGAAGGGAAAGGAAGGTCGGGGAAGGTCAAGGAAGGTCAAGGAAGGTCAGGTAAGGTCAAGGAAGGTCAGGTAAGGTCAAGGAAGTTCAAGGAAGGTCAGGTAAGGTCAAGGAAGGCCAGGTAATGTCAAGGAAGGTCAGTGACGGGAAGGTCAGGGAAGGTCGGGGAAGGTCGGGGAAAGTCGGGGAAGGTCAGGGAAGGAAAGGGAAGATCAGGGAAGGTCAAGGAAGATCAAGGAATGTCAGGTAAGGTCAAGAAAGGTCAGGGAAGGTCAAGGAAGGTCAGTGACGGGAAGGTCGGGGAAGGTCGGGGAAGGTCGG
This sequence comes from Aptenodytes patagonicus, assembly GCF_965638725.1. Classification (NCBI taxonomy): domain Eukaryota; kingdom Metazoa; phylum Chordata; class Aves; order Sphenisciformes; family Spheniscidae; genus Aptenodytes; species Aptenodytes patagonicus. The sequence continues at coordinate 16,425 of NW_027472173.1, read as the reverse complement.
GGAAGGTCGGGGAAGGTCGGGGAAGGGAAGGGAAGGTCGGGGAAGGTCGGGGAAGGGAAGGGAAGGGATGGGAAGGGAAGGTAAGGGAAGGGAAGGGAAGGGAAGGGAAGGGAAGGGAAGGGAAGGGAAGGGAAGGGAAGGGAAGGGAAGGGAAGGGAAGGGAAGGGAAGGGAAGGGAAGGGAAGGGAAGGGAAGGGAAGGGAAGGGAAGGGAAATCAGGGAAGGTCACGGAATGGAAGGTCGGGGAAGGTCAGGGAAGGTAAGTTCGGGGAAGGTCAGGGAAGGTCAAGGAAGGTCTAGGAAGGTCAGGTAAGGTCAAGGAAGGTCAGGGAAGGTCAAGGAAGGTCAGTGACGGGAAGGTCAGGGAAGGTCGGGGAAGGGAAGGGAAGGTCGGGGAAGGGAAGGGAAGGTCGGGGAAGGGAAGGGAAGGTCGGGGAAGGGAAGGGAAGGGAAGGGAAGGGAAGGGAAGGGAAGGGAAGGGAAGGGAAGGGAAGGGAAGGGAAGGGAAGGGAAGGGAAGGGAAGGGAAGGGAAGGGAAGGGAAGACCAAGGAAGGTCAGGGAAGGGAAGAGAATGGAAAGTCGGGGAAAGTCAGGGAAGGGAAGGGAAGGTCAGGGAAGGTCAAGGAAGGTCAAGGAAGGTCAGGTAAGGTCAAGGAAGGTCAGTGACGGGAAGGTCGGGGAAGGTCGGGGAAGGTCGGGGAAGGTCGGGGAAGGGAAGGGAAGGGAAGGGAAGGGAAGGGAAGGGAAGGGAAGGGAAGGGAAGGGAAGGGAAGGGAAGGGAAGGGAAGGGAAGGGAAGGGAAGGGAAGGGAAGGGAAGGGAAGGGAAGGGAAGGGAAGGGAAGCTTAAGGAAGTTCAGGTAAGGTCAAGGAAGGTCAGTGACGGGAAAGTCAGGGAAGGTCGGGGAAGGTCGGGGAATGTCAGGGAAGGGAAGGGAAGGTCAGGGAAGGTCAAGGAAGGTGAAGGAAGGTCAGGTAAGGTCAAGGAATGTCAGGGAAGGTCAAGGAAGGTCAGTGACGGCAAGGTCGGGGAAGGGAAGGGAAGGGAAGGGAAGGGAAGGGAAGGGAAGGGAAGGGAAGGGAAGGGAAGGGAAGGGAAGGGAAGGGAAGGGAAGGGAAGGGAAGGGAAGGGAAGGGAAGGTCAAGGAAGGTCAAGGAAGTTCAGGTAAGGTCAAGGAAGGTCAGGTAAGGTCAAGGAAGGTCAGTGACGGGAAGGTCGGGGAAGGTCGGGGAAGGTCGGGGAATGTCAGGGAAGGGAAGGGAAGGTCAGGGAAGGTCAAGGAAGGTCAAGGCAGGCCAGGTAAGGTCAAGGAAGGTCAGGGAAGGTCAAGGAAGGTCAGTGACGGCAAGGTCGGTGAAGGTCGGGGAAGGGAAGGGAAGGGAAGGGAAGGGAAGGGAAGGGAAGGGAAAGGAAGGTCGGGGAAGGTCAAGGAAGGTCAAGGAAGGTCAGGTAAGGTCAAGGAAGGTCAGGTAAGGTCAAGGAAGTTCAAGGAAGGTCAGGTAAGGTCAAGGAAGGCCAGGTAATGTCAAGGAAGGTCAGTGACGGGAAGGTCAGGGAAGGTCGGGGAAGGTCGGGGAAAGTCGGGGAAGGTCAGGGAAGGGAAGGGAAGATCAGGGAAGGTCAAGGAAGGTCAAGGAATGTCAGGTAAGGTCAAGGAAGGTCAGGGAAGGTCAAGGAAGGTCAGTGACGGGAAGGTCGGGGAAGGTCGGGGAAGGGAAGGGAAGGTCGGGGAATGTCGGGGAAGGGAAGGGAAGGGAAGGGAAGGGAAGGGAAGGGAAGGGAAGGGAAGGGAAGGGAAGGGAAGGGAAGGGAAGGGAAGGGAAGGGAAATCAGGGAAGGTCACGGAATGGAAGGTCGGGGAAGGTCAGGGAAGGTAAGGTCGGGGAAGGTCAGGGAAGGTCAAGGAAGGTCTAGGAAGGTCAGGTAAGGTCAAGGAACGTCAGGGAAGGTCAAGGAAGGTCAGTGACGGGAAGGTCAGGGAAGGTCAAGGAAGGGAAGGGAAGGTCGGGGAAGGGAAGGGAAGGTCGGGGAAGGTCGGGGAAGGTCGGGGAAGGGAAGGGAAGGGAAGGGAAGGGAAGGGAAGGGAAGGGAAGGGAAGGGAAGGGAAGGGAAGGGAAGGGAAGGGAAGGGAAGGGAAGGGAAGGGAAGGGAAGGGAAGGCAAGACCAAGGAAGGTCAGGGATGGGAAGAGAATGGAAAGTCGGGGAAAGTCAGGGAAGGGAAGGGAAGGTCAGGGAAGGTCAAGGAAGGTCAGTGACGGGAAGGTCGGGGAAGGTCGGGGAAGGGAAGAGGAGGGAAGGGAAGGGAAGGGAAGGGAAGGGAAGGGAAGGGAAGGGAAGGGAAGGGAAGGGAAGGGAAGGGAAGGGAAGGGAAGGGAAGGGAAGGGAAGGGAAGGGAAGGGAAGGGAAGGGAAGGGAAGCTTAAGGAAGTTAAGGTAAGGTCAAGGAAGGTCAGTGACGGCAAGGTCGGGGAAGGGAAGGGAAGGGAAGTGAAGGGAAGGGAAGGGAAGGGAAGGGAAGGGAAGGGAAGGGAAGGGAAGGGAAGGGAAGGGAAGGGAAGGGAAGGGAAGGGAAGGGAAGGGAAGGGAAGGGAAGGGAAGGGAAGGGAAGGGAAGGTCAAGGAATGTCAAGGAAGGTCAGGTAAGGTCAAGGAAGTTCAAGGAAGTTCAGGTAAGGTCAAGGAAGGTCAGGTAAGGTCAAGGAAGGTCAGTGATGGGAAGGTCAGGGAAGGTCGGGGAAGGTCGGGGAAGGACGGGGAATGTCAGGGAAGGGAAGGGAAGGTCAGGGAAGGTCAAGGAAGGTCAAGGAAGGCCAGGTAAGGTCAAGGAAGGTCAGGGAAGGTCAAGGAAGTTCAAGGAAGGTCAGGTAAGGTCAAGGAAGGCCAGGTAATGTCAAGGAAGGTCAGTGACGGGAAGGTCAGGGAAGGTCGGGGAAGGTCGGTGAAAGTCGGGGAAGGTCAGGGAAGGGAAGGGAAGATCAGGGAAGGTCAAGGAAGGTCAAGGAAGGCCAGGTAAGGTCAAGGAAGGTCAGGGAAGGTCAAGGAAGGTCAGTGACGGGAAGGTCGGGGAAGGTCGGGGAAGGGAAGGGAAGGTCGGGGAACGTCGGGGAAGGGAAGGGAAGGGAAGGGAAGGGAAGGGAAGGGAAGGGAAGGGAAGGGAAGGGAAGGGAAGGGAAGGGAAGGGAAGGGAAGGGAAATCAGGGAAGGTCATGGAATGGAAGGTCGGGGAAGGTCAGGGAAGGTAAGGTCGGGGAAGGTCAGGGAAGGTCAAGGAAGGTCTAGGAAGGTCAGGTAAGGTCAAGGAAGGTCAGGGAAAGTCAAGGAAGGTCAGTGACGGGAAGGTCAGGGAAGGTCGGGGAAGGGAAGGTAAGGTCGGGGAAGGTCGGGGAAGGTCGGGGAAGGGAAGGGAAGGTCGGGGAAGGTCGGGGAAGGGAAGGGAAGGGAAGGTCGGGGAAGGGAAGGGAAGGGAAGGGAAGGGAAGGGAAGGGAAGGGAAGGGAAGGGAAGGGAAGGGAAGGGAAGGGAAGGGAAGGGAAGGGAAGGGAAGGGAAGGGAAGGGAAGGGAAGGGAAGGGAAGGGAAGGCAAGACCAAGGAAGGTCAGGGAAGGGAAGAGAATGGAAAGTCGGGGAAAGTCAGGGAAGGGAAGGGAAGGTCAGGGAAGGTCAAGGAAGGTCAAGGAAGGTCAGGTAAGGTCAAGGAAGGTCAGTGACGGGAAGGTCGGGGAAGGTCGGGGAAGGTCGGGGAAGGGAAGAGGAGGGAAGGGAAGAGAAGGGAAGGGAAGGGAAGGGAAGGGAAGGGAAGGGAAGGGAAGGGAAGGGAAGGGAAGGGAAGGGAAGGGAAGGGAAGGGAAGGGAAGGGAAGGGAAGGGAAGGGAAGGGAAGGGAAGGGAAGGGAAGGGAAGGGAAGACCAAGGAAGGTCAGGAAAGGGAAGAGAATGGAAAGTCAGGGAAAGTCAGGGAAGGGAAGGTCAGGGAAGGTCAAGGAAGGTCAAGGAAGTTCAGGTAAGGTCAAGGAAGGTCAGTGACAGGAAGGTCAGGGAAAGTCGGGGAAGGTCGGGGAAGGGAAGGGAAAGGAAGGGAAGGGAACGGAAGGGAAGGGAAGGGAACGGAAGGGAAGGGAAGGGAAGGGAAATCAGGGAAGGTCAGGGAAGGCAAGGTCGGGGAAGGTCAGGGAAGGTCAAGGAAGGTCAGGTAAGGTCAAGGAAGGTCAGTGACGGGAAGGTCAGGGAAGGTCGCGGAAGGTCGGGGAAGGTCGGGGAAGGGAAGGGAAGGGAAGGGAAGGGAAGGGAAGGGAAGGGAAGGGAAGGGAAGGGAAGGGAAGGGAAGGGAAGGGAAGGGAAGGGAAGGGAAGACCAAGGAAGGTCAGGGAAGGGAAGAGAATGGAAAGTCAGGGAAAGTCAGAGAAGGGAACGTAAGGTCAGGGAAGGTCAAGGAAGGTCAGGTAAGGTCAAGGAAGGTCAGGGAATGTCAAGGAATGTCAGTGACGGGAACGTCAGGGAAGGTCGGGGAAGGTCGGGGAAGGTCGGGGAAGGTCGGGGAAGGGAAGGGAAGGGAAGGGAAGGGAAGGGAAGGGAAGGGAAGGGAAGGGAAGGGAAGGATAGGTCAAGGAAGGTCAGTTAAGGTCAAGGAAGGTCAGTGACGGGATGGTCGGGGAAGGTCGGGGAAGGTCGGGGAAGGTCGGGGAAGGGAAGGGAAGGGAAGGGAAGGGAAGGGAAGGGAAGGGAAGGGAAGGGAAGTTCAAGGAAGGTCAGGTAAGGTCAATGAAGTTCAAGGAAGGTCAGGTAAGGTCAAGGAAGGTCAGTAACGGGAAGGTCAGGGAAGGTCAGGTAAGTTCAAGGAAGGTCAGGGAAGGTCAATGAAGGTCACTGACGGGAAGGTCGGGGAAGGGAAGGGAAGGGAAGGGAAGGGAAGGGAAGGGAAGGGAAGGGAAGGGAAGGGAAGGGAAGGGAAGGGAAGGGAAGGGAAGGGAAGGGAAGGGAAGGGAAGGGAAGACCAAGGAAGGTCAGGGAAGGGAAGAGAATGGAAAGTCAGGGAAAGTCAGGAAAGGGAAGGGAAGGTCAGGGAAGGTCAAGGAAGGTCAAGGAAGGTCAGGTAAGGTCAAGGAAGGTCAGGTAATGTCAAGGAAGGTCAGTGACGGGAAGGTCGGGGAAGGTCGGGGAAGGGAAGGGAAGGTCGGGGAACGTCGGGAAGGGAAGGGAAGGGAAGGGAAGGGAAGGGAAGGGAAGGGATGGGAAGGGAAGGGAAGGGAAGGGAAGGGAAGGGAAGGGAAGGGAAGGGAAGGGAAGGGAAGGGAAGGGAAGGGAAGGGAAGGGAAGGGAAGGGAAGGGAAGGGAAGGGAAGGGAAGAGAAGGGAAGGGAAGGGAAGGGAAGGGAAGGGAAGGGAAATCAGGGAAGGTCACGGAATGGAAGGTCGGGGAAGGTCAGGGAAGGTAAGGTCGGGGAAGGTCAGGGAAGGTCAAGGAAGGTCTAGGAAGGTCAGGTAAGGTCAAGGAAGGTCAGGGAAGGTCAAGGAAGGTCAGTGACGGGAAGGTCAGGGAAGGTCGGGGAAGGGAAGGGAAGGTCGGGGAAGGGAAGGGAAGGTCGGGGAAGGGAAGGGAAGGGAAGGGAAGGGAAGGGAAGGGAAGGGAAGGGAAGGGAAGGGAAGGGAAGGGAAGGGAAGGGAAGGGAAGGGAAGGGAAGGGAAGGGAAGGGAAGGGAAGGCAAGACCAAGGAAGGTCAGGGAAGGGAAGAGAATGGAAAGTCGGGGAAAGTCAGGGAAGGGAAGGGAAGGTCAGGGAAGGTCAAGGAAGGTCAAGAAAGGTCAGGTAAGGTCAAGGAAGGTCAGTGACGGGAAGGTCGGGGAAGGTCGGGGAAGGTCGGGGAAGGGAAGAGGAGGGAAGGGAAGAGAAGGGAAGGGAAGGGAAGGGAAGGGAAGGGAAGGGAAGGGAAGGGAAGGGAAGGGAAGGGAAGGGAAGGGAAGGGAAGGGAAGGGAAGGGAAGGGAAGGGAAGGGAAGGGAAGGGAAGGGAAGGGAAGGGAAGGGAAGCTTAAGGAAGTTCAGGTAAGGTCAAGGAAGGTCAGTGACGGGAAAGTCAGGGAAGGTCGGGGAAGGTCGGGGAATGTCAGGGAAGGGAAGGGAAGGTCAGGGAAGGTCAAGGAAGGTGAAGGAAGGTCAGGTAAGGTCAAGGAATGTCAGGGAAGGTCAAGCAAGGTCAGTGACGGCAAGGTCGGGGAAGGGAAGGGAAGGGAAGGGAAGGGAAGGGAAGGGAAGGGAAGGGAAGGGAAGGGAAGGGAAGGGAAGGGAAGGGAAGGGAAGGGAAGGGAAGGGAAGGGAAGGAAGGGAAGGGAAGGGAAGGGAAGGGAAGGGAAGGGAAGGGAAGGGAAGGGAAGGGAAGGTCAAGTAAGTTCAGGTAAGGTCAAGGAAGGTCAGGTAAGGTCAAGGAAGGTCAGTGACGGGAAGGTCGGGGAAGGTCGGGGAAGGTCGGGGAATGTCAGGGAAGGGAAGGGAAGGTCAGGGAAGGTCAAGGAAGGTCAAGGAAGGCCAGGTAAGGTCAAGGAAGGTCAGGGAAGGTCAAGGAAGGTCAGTGACGGGAAGGTCGGTGAAGGTCGGGGAAGGGAAGGGAAGGGAAGGGAAGGGAAAGGAAGGTCGGGGAAGGTCAAGGAAGGTCAAGGAAGGTCAGGTAAGGTCAAGGAAGGTCAGGTAAGGTCAAGGAAGTTCAAGGAAGGTCAGGTAAGGTCAAGGAAGGCCAGGTAATGTCAAGGAAGGTCAGTGACGGGAAGGTCAGGGAAGGTCGGGGAAAGTCGGGGAAGGTCAGGGAAGGGAAGGGAAGATCAGGGAAGGTCAAGGAAGGTCAAGGAATGTCAGGTAAGGTCAAGGAAGGTCAGTGACGGCAACGTCGGGGAAGGGAAGGGAAGGGAAGGGAAGGGAAGGGAAGGGAAGGGAAGGGAAGGGAAGGGAAGGGAAGGGAAGGGAAGGTCAAGGAAGGTCAAGGAAGTTCAGGTAAGGTCAAGGAAGTTCAGGTAAGGTCAAGGAAGGTCAGTGACGGGAAGGTCAGGGAAGCTCGGGGAAGGTCGGGGAAGGTCGGGGAATGTCAGGGAAGGGAAGGGAAGGTCAGGGAAGGTCAAGGAAGGTCAAGGAAGGCCAGGTAAGGTCAAGGAAGGTCAGGGAAGGTCAAGGAAGGTCAGTGACGGGAAGGTCGGTGAAGGTCGGGGAAGGGAAGGGAAGGGAAAGGAAGGTCGGGGAAGGTCAAGGAAGGTCAAGGAAGGTCAGGTAAGGTCAAGGAAGGTCAGGTAAGGTCAAGGAAGTTCAAGGAAGGTCAGGTAAGGTCAAGGAAGGCCAGGTAATGTCAAGGAAGGTCAGTGACGGGAAGGTCAGGGAAGGTCGGGGAAGGTCGGGGAAAGTCGGGGAAGGTCAGGGAACGGAAGGGAATATCAGGGAAGGTCAAGGAAGGTCAAAGAATGTCAGGTAAGGTCAAGGAAGGTCAGGGAAGGTCAAGGAAGGTCAGTGACGGGAAGGTCGGGGAAGGTCGGGGAAGGGAAGGGAAGGTCGGGGAATGTCGGGGAAGGGAAGGGAAGGGAAGGGAAGGGAAGGGAAGGGAAGGGAAGGGAAGGCAAGGCAAGGCAAGGCAAGGCAAGGCAAGGCAAGGCAAGGCAAGGCAAGGCAAGACCAAGGAAGGTCAGGGAAGGGAAGAGAATGGAAAGTCGGGGAAAGTCAGGGAAGGGAAGGGAAGGTCAGGGAAGGTCAAGGAAGGTCAAGGAAGGTCAGGTAAGGTCAAGGAAGGTCAGTGACGGGAAGGTCAGGGAAGGTCGGGGAAGGTCGGGGAAGGTCGGGGAATGTCAGGGAAGGGAACGGAAGGTCAGGGAAGGTCAAGGAAGGTCAAGGAAGGCCAGGTAAGGTCAAGGAAGGTCAGGGAAGGTCAAGGAAGGTCAGTGACGGGAAGGTCGGTGAAGGTCGGGGAAGGGAAGGGAAGGGAAAGGAAGGTCGGGGAAGGTCAAGGAAGGTCAAGGAAGGTCAGGTAAGGTCAAGGAAGGTCAGGTAAGGTCAAGGAAGTTCAAGGAAGGTCAGGTAAGGTCAAGGAAGGCCAGGTAATGTCAAGGAAGGTCAGTGACGGGAAGGTCAGGGAAGGTCGGGGAAGGTCGGGGAAAGTCGGGGAAGGTCAGGGAAGGAAAGGGAAGATCAGGGAAGGTCAAGGAAGATCAAGGAATGTCAGGTAAGGTCAAGAAAGGTCAGGGAAGGTCAAGGAAGGTCAGTGACGGGAAGGTCGGGGAAGGTCGGGGAAGGTCGGGGAAGGTCGGGGAAGGTCGGGGAAGGGAAGGGAAGGTCGGGGAAGGTCGGGGAAGGGAAGGGAAGGGATGGGAAGGGAAGGTAAGGGAAGGGAAGGGAAGGGAAGGGAAGGGAAGGGAAGGGAAGGGAAGGGAAGGGAAGGGAAGGGAAGGGAAGGGAAGGGAAGGGAAGGGAAGGGAAATCAGGGAAGGTCACGGAATGGAAGGTCGGGGAAGGTCAGGGAAGGTAAGTTCGGGGAAGGTCAGGGAAGGTCAAGGAAGGTCTAGGAAGGTCAGGTAAGGTCAAGGAAGGTCAGGGAAGGTCAAGGAAGGTCAGTGACGGGAAGGTCAGGGAAGGTCGGGGAAGGGAAGGGAAGGTCGGGGAAGGGAAGGGAAGGTCGGGGAAGGGAAGGGAAGGTCGGGGAAGGGAAGGGAAGGGAAGGGAAGGGAAGGGAAGGGAAGGGAAGGGAAGGGAAGGGAAGGGAAGGGAAGGGAAGGGAAGGGAAGGGAAGGGAAGGGAAGGGAAGGGAAGGGAAGGGAAGGGAAGGGAAGACCAAGGAAGGTCAGGGAAGGGAAGAGAATGGAAAGTCGGGGAAAGTCAGGGAAGGGAAGGGAAGGTCAGGGAAGGTCAAGGAAGGTCAAGGAAGGTCAGGTAAGGTCAAGGAAGGTCAGTGACGGGAAGGTCGGGGAAGGTCGGGGAAGGTCGGGGAAGGTCGGGGAAGGGAAGGGAAGGGAAGGGAAGGGAAGGGAAGGGAAGGGAAGGGAAGGGAAGGGAAGGGAAGGGAAGGGAAGGGAAGGGAAGGGAAGGGAAGGGAAGGGAAGGGAAGGGAAGCTTAAGGAAGTTCAGGTAAGGTCAAGGAAGGTCAGTGACGGGAAAGTCAGGGAAGGTCGGGGAAGGTCGGGGAATGTCAGGGAAGGGAAGGGAAGGTCAGGGAAGGTCAAGGAAGGTGAAGGAAGGTCAGGTAAGGTCAAGGAATGTCAGGGAAGGTCAAGGAAGGTCAGTGACGGCAAGGTCGGGGAAGGGAAGGGAAGGGAAGGGAAGGGAAGGGAAGGGAAGGGAAGGGAAGGGAAGGGAAGGGAAGGGAAGGGAAGGGAAGGGAAGGGAAGGGAAGGGAAGGGAAGGGAAGGGAAGGGAAGGGAAGGTCAAGGAAGGTCAAGGAAGTTCAGGTAAGGTCAAGGAAGTTCAGGTAAGGTCAAGGAAGGTCAGTGACGGGAAGGTCAGGGAAGCTCGGGGAAGGTCGGGGAAGGTCGGGGAATGTCAGGGAAGGGAAGGGAAGGTCAGGGAAGGTCAAGGAAGGTCAAGGAAGGCCAGGTAAGGTCAAGGAAGGTCAGGGAAGGTCAAGGAAGGTCAGTGACGGGAAGGTCGGTGAAGGTCGGGGAAGGGAAGGGAAGGGAAAGGAAGGTCGGGGAAGGTCAAGGAAGGTCAAGGAAGGTCAGGTAAGGTCAAGGAAGGTCAGGTAAGGTCAAGGAAGTTCAAGGAAGGTCAGGTAAGGTCAAGGAAGGCCAGGTAATGTCAAGGAAGGTCAGTGACGGGAAGGTCAGGGAAGGTCGGGGAAGGTCGGGGAAAGTCGGGGAAGGTCAGGGAAGGGAAGGGAATATCAGGGAAGGTCAAGGAAGGTCAAAGAATGTCAGGTAAGGTCAAGGAAGGTCAGGGAAGGTCAAGGAAGGTCAGTGACGGGAAGGTCGGGGAAGGTCGGGGAAGGGAAGGGAAGGTCGGGGAATGTCGGGGAAGGGAAGGGAAGGGAAGGGAAGGGAAGGGAAGGGAAGGGAAGGGAAGGGAAGGGAAGGGAAGGGAAGGCAAGGCAAGGCAAGGCAAGGCAAGGCAAGGCAAGGCAAGGCAAGGCAAGGCAAGACCAAGGAAGGTCAGGGAAGGGAAGAGAATGGAAAGTCGGGGAAAGTCAGGGAAGGGAAGGGAAGGTCAGGGAAGGTCAAGGAAGGTCAAGGAAGGTCAGGTAAGGTCAAGGAAGGTCAGTGACGGGAAGGTCAGGGAAGGTCGGGGAAGGTCGGGGAAGGTCGGGGAATGTCAGGGAAGGGAAGGGAAGGTCAGGGAAGGTCAAGGAAGGTCAAGGAAGGCCAGGTAAGGTCAAGGAAGGTCAGGGAAGGTCAAGGAAGGTCAGTGACGGGAAGGTCGGTGAAGGTCGGGGAAGGGAAGGGAAGGGAAAGGAAGGTCGGGGAAGGTCAAGGAAGGTCAAGGAAGGTCAGGTAAGGTCAAGGAAGGTCAGGTAAGGTCAAGGAAGTTCAAGGAAGGTCAGGTAAGGTCAAGGAAGGCCAGGTAATGTCAAGGAAGGTCAGTGACGGGAAGGTCAGGGAAGGTCGGGGAAGGTCGGGGAAAGTCGGGGAAAGTCGGGGAAGGTCAGGGAAGGAAAGGGAAGATCAGGGAAGGTCAAGGAAGATCAAGGAATGTCAGGTAAGGTCAAGAAAGGTCAGGGAAGGTCAAGGAAGGTCAGTGACGGGAAGGTCGGGGAAGGTCGGGGAAGGTCGGGGAAGGTCGGGGAAGGTCGGGGAAGGTCGGGGAAGGGAAGGGAAGGGAAGGGAAGGGATGGGAAGGGAAGGGAAGGGAAGGGAAGGGAAGGGAAGGGAAGGGAAGGGAAGGGAAGGGAAGGGAAGGGAAGGGAAGGGAAGGGAAGGGAAGGAAGGGAAATCAGGGAAGGTCACGGAATGGAAGGTCGGGGAAGGTCAGGGAAGGTAAGTTCGGGGAAGGTCAGGTAAGGTCAAGGAAGGCCAGGTAATGTCAAGGAAGGTCAGTGACGGGAAGGTCAGGGGAAGGTCGGGGAAGGTCGGGGAAAGTCGGGGAAGGTCAGGGAAGGAAAGGGAAGATCAGGGAAGGTCAAGGAAGATCAAGGAATGTCAGGTAAGGTCAAGGAAGGTCAGGGAAGGTCAAGGAAGGTCAGTGACGGAAGGTCGGGGAAGGTCGGGGAAGGGAAGGGAAGGTCGGGGAACGTCGGGAAGGAAGGGAAGGGAAGGGAAGGGAAGGGAAGGGATGGGAAGGGAAGGGAAGGGAAGGGAAGGGAAGGGAAGGGAAGGGGAAGGGAAGGGAAGGGAAGAGAAGGGAAGGGAAGGGAAGGGAAGGGAAGGGAAGGGAAATCAGGGAAGGTCACGGAATGGAAGGTCGGGGAAGGTCAGGGAAGGTAAGGTCGGGGAAGGTCAGGGAAGGTCAAGGAAGGTCTAGGAAGGTCAGGTAAGGTCAAGGAAGGTCAGGGAAGGTCAAGGAAGGTCAGTGACGGGAAGGTCAGGGAAGGTCGGGGAAGGGAAGGGAAGGTCGGGGAAGGGAAGGGAAGGTCGGGGAAGGGAAGGGGAAGGTCGGGGAAGGTCGGGGAAGGTCGGGGAAGGGAAGGGAAGGGAAGGGAAGGAAGGGAAGGGAAGGGAAGGGAAGGGAAGGGAAGGGAAGGGAAGGGAAGGGAAGGGAAGGGAAGGGAAGGGAAGGGAAGGGAAGGGAAGGGAAGGGAAGGGAAGGCAAGACCAAGGAAGGTCAGGGAAGGGAAGAGAATGGAAAGTCGGGGAAAGTCAGGGAAGGGAAGGGAAGGTCAGGGAAGGTCAAGGAAGGTCAAGGAAGGTCAGGTAAGGTCAAGGAAGGTCAGTGACGGAAGGTCGGGGAAGGTCGGGGAAGGTCGGGGAAGGGAAGAGGAGGGAAGGAAGAGAAGGAAGGGAAGGGAAGGGAAGGGAAGGGAAGGGAAGGGAAGGGAAGGAAGGGAAGGGAAGGGAAGGGAAGGGAAGGGAAGGGAAGGGAAGGGAAGGGAAGGGAAGGGAAGGGAAGGGAAGGGAAGGAAGGGAAGGGAAGGGAAGGGAAGGGAAGGAGAAGCTTAAGGAAGTTCAGGTAAGGTCAAGGAAGGTCAGTGACGGGAAAGTCAGGGAAGGTCGGGGAAGGTCGGGAATGTCAGGGAAGGGAAGGGAAGGTCAGGGAAGGTCAAGGAAGGTGAAGGAAGGTCAGGTAAGGTCAAGGAATGTCAGGGAAGGTCAAGCAAGGTCAGTGACGGCAAGGTCGGGGAAGGGAAGGAAGGGAAGGGAAGGGAAGGGAAGGGAAGGGAAGGGAAGGGAAGGAAGGGAAGGGAAGGGAAGGGAAGGGAAGGGAAGGGAAGGGAAGGGAAGGGAAGGGAAGGGAAGGGAAGGGAAGGGAAGGGAAGGGAAGGGAAGGTCAAGTAAGTTCAGGTAAGGTCAAGGAAGGTCAGGTAAGGTCAAGGAAGGTCAGTGACGGGAAGGTCGGGGAAGGTCGGGGAAGGTCGGGGAATGTCAGGGAAGGGAAGGGAAGGTCAGGGAAGGTCAAGGAAGGTCAAGGAAGGCCAGGTAAGGTCAAGGAAGGTCAGGGAAGGTCAAGGAAGGTCAGTGACGGGAAGGTCGGTGAAGGTCGGGGAAGGGAAGGGAAGGGAAGGGAAGGGAAAGGAAGGTCGGGGAAGGTCAAGGAAGGTCAAGGAAGGTCAGGTAAGGTCAAGGAAGGTCAGGTAAGGTCAAGGAAGTTCAAGGAAGGTCAGGTAAGGTCAAGGAAGGCCAGGTAATGTCAAGGAAGGTCAGTGACGGGAAGGTCAGGGAAGGTCGGGGAAAGTCGGGGAAGGTCAGGGAAGGGAAGGGAAGATCAGGGAAGGTCAAGGAAGGTCAAGGAATGTCAGGTAAGGTCAAGGAAGGTCAGGGAAGGTCAAGGAAGGTCAGTGACGGGAAGGTCGGGGAAGGTCGCGGAAGGGAAGGGAAGGTCGGGGAACGTCGGGGAAGGGAAGGAAGGGAAGGGAGGGAAGGGAAGGGAAGGGAAGGGAAGGGAAGGGAAGGGAAGGGAAGGGGAAGGGAAGGGAAGGGAAGGGAAGGGAAGGGAAGGGAAGGGAAGCTTAAGGAAGTTCAGGTAAGGTCAAGGAAAGTCAGTGACGGGAAAGTCAGGGAAGGTCAGGGAAGGTCGGGGAATGTCAGGGAAGGGAAGGGAAGGTCAGGGAAGGTCAAGGAAGGTGAAGGAAGGTCAGGGAAGGTCAAGGAAGGTCAGGGAAGGTCAAGGAAGGTCAGTGACGGCAACGTCGGGGAAGGGAAGGGAAGGGAAGGGAAGGGAAGGGAAGGGAAGGGAAGGGAAGGGAAGGGAAGGGAAGGGAAGGGAAGGGAAGGGAAGGGAAGGGAAGGTCAAGGAAGGTCAAGGAAGTTCAGGTAAGGTCAAGGAAGTTCAGGTAAGGTCAAGGAAGGTCAGTGACGGGAAGGTCAGGGAAGCTCGGGGAAGGTCGGGGAAGGTCGGGGAATGTCAGGGAAGGGAAGGGAAGGTCAGGGAAGGTCAAGAAGGTCAAGGAAGGCCAGGTAAGGTCAAGGAAGGTCAGGGAAGGTCAAGGAAGGTCAGTGACGGGAAGGTCGGTGAAGGTCGGGGAAGGGAAGGGAAGGGAAAGGAAGGTCGGGGAAGGTCAAGGAAGGTCAAGGAAGGTCAGGTAAGGTCAAGGAAGGTCAGGTAAGGTCAAGGAAGTTCAAGGAAGGTCAGGTAAGGTCAAGGAAGGCCAGGTAATGTCAAGGAAGGTCAGTGACGGGAAGGTCAGGGAAGGTCGGGGAAGGTCGGGGAAAGTCGGGGAAGGTCAGGGAACGGAAGGGAATATCAGGGAAGGTCAAGGAAGGTCAAAGAATGTCAGGTAAGGTCAAGGAAGGTCAGGGAAGGTCAAGGGAAGGTCAGTGACGGGAAGGTCGGGGAAGGTCGGGGGAAGGGAAGGGAAGGTCGGGGAATGTCGGGGAAGGGAAGGGAAGGGAAGGGAAGGGAAGGGAAGGGAAGGGAAGGCAAGGCAAGGCAAGGCAAGGCAAGGCAAGGCAAGGCAAGGCAAGGCAAGGCAAGGCAAGACCAAGGAAGGTCAGGGAAGGGAAGAGAATGGAAAGTCGGGGAAAGTCAGGGAAGGGAAGGGAAGGTCAGGGAAGGTCAAGGAAGGTCAAGGGAAGGTCAGGTAAGGTCAAGGAAGGTCAGTGACGGGAAGGTCAGGGAAGGTCGGGGAAGGTCGGGGAAGGTCGGGGAATGTCAGGGAAGGGAACGGAAGGTCAGGGAAGGTCAAGGAAGGTCAAGGAAGGCCAGGTAAGGTCAAGGAAGGTCAGGGAAGGTCAACGAAGGTCAGTGACGGGAAGGTCGGTGAAGGTCGGGGAAGGGAAGGGAAGGGAAGGGAAGGGAAAGGAAGGTCGGGGAAGGTCAAGGAAGGTCAAGGAAGGTCAGGTAAGGTCAAGGAAGGTCAGGTAAGGTCAAGGAAGTTCAAGGAAGGTCAGGTAAGGTCAAGGAAGGCCAGGTAATGTCAAGGAAGGTCAGTGACGGGAAGGTCAGGGAAGGTCGGGGAAGGTCGGGGAAAGTCGGGGAAGGTCAGGGAAGGAAAGGGAAGATCAGGGAAGGTCAAGGAAGATCAAGGAATGTCAGGTAAGGTCAAGAAAGGTCAGGGAAGGTCAAGGAAGGTCAGTGACGGGAAGGTCGGGGAAGGTCGGGGAAGGTCGGGGAAGGTCGGGGAAGGTCGGGGAAGGTCGGGGAAGGGAAGGGAAGGTCGGGGAAGGGAAGGGAAGGGAAGGGAAGGGATGGGAAGGGAAGGTAAGGGAAGGGAAGGGAAGGGAAGGGAAGGGAAGGGAAGGGAAGGGAAGGGAAGGGAAGGGAAGGGAAGGGAAGGGAAGGGGAAGGAAGGGAAGGGAAGGGAAGGGAAGGGGAAGGGAAGGGAAGGGAAGGGAAGGGAAGGGAAGGGAAGGGAAATCAGGGAAGGTCACGGAATGGAAGGTCGGGGAAGGTCAGGGAAGGTAAGTTCGGGGAAGGTCAGGGAAGGTCAAGGAAGGTCTAGGAAGGTCAGGTAAGGTCAAGGAAGGTCAGGGAAGGTCAAGGAAGGTCAGTGACGGGAAGGTCAGGGAAGGTCGGGGAAGGGAAGGGAAGGTCGGGGAAGGGAAGGGAAGGTCGGGGAAGGGAAGGGAAGGTCGGGGAAGGGAAGGTCGGGGAAGGGAAGGGAAGGGAAGGGAAGGGAAGGGAAGGGAAGGAAGGGAAGGGAAGGGAAGGGAAGGGAAGGGAAGGGAAGGGAAGGGAAGGGAAGGGAAGGGAAGGGAAGGGAAGACCAAGGAAGGTCAGGGAAGGGAAGAGAATGGAAAGTCGGGGAAAGTCAGGGGAAGGGAAGGGAAGGTCAGGGAAGGTCAAGGAAGGTCAAGGAAGGTCAGGTAAGGTCAAGGAAGGTCAGTGACGGGAAGGTCGGGGAAGGTCGGGGAAGGTCGGGGAAGGTCGGGGAAGGGAAGGGAAGGGAAGGGAAGAAGGGAAGGGAAGGGAAGGGAAGGGAAGGGAAGGGGAAGGGAAGGGAAGGGAAGGGAAGGGAAGGGAAGGGAGGAGCTTAAGGAAGTTCAGGTAAGGTCAAGGAAGGTCAGTGACGGGAAAGTCAGGAAGGTCGGGGAAGGTCGGGGAATGTCAGGGAAGGGAAGGGAAGGTCAGGGAAGGTCAAGGAAGGTGAAGGAAGGTCAGGTAAGGTCAAGGAATGTCAGGGAAGGTCAAGGAAGGTCAGTGACGGCAAGGTCGGGGAAGGGAAGGGAAGGGAAGGGAAGGGAAGGGAAGGGAAGGGAAGGGAAGGGAAGGAAGGGAAGGGAAGGGAAGGGAAGGGAAGGGAAGGGAAGGGAAGGGAAGGGAAGGGAAGGGAAGGGAAGGAGGAAGGAAGGGAAGGTCAAGGAAGGTCAAGGAAGTTCAGGTAAGGTCAAGGAAGGTCAGGTAAGGTCAAGGAAGGTCAGTGACGGGAAGGTCGGGGAAGGTCGGGGAAGGTCGGGGAATGTCAGGGAAGGGAAGGGAAGGTCAGGGAAGGTCAAGGAAGGTCAAGGCAGGCCAGGTAAGGTCAAGGAAGGTCAGGGAAGGTCAAGGAAGGTCAGTGACGGCAAGGTCGGTGAAGGTCGGGGAAGGGAAGGGAAGGGAAGGGAAGGGAAGGGAAGGGAAAGGAAGGTCGGGGAAGGTCAAAGGAAGGTCAAGGAAGGTCAGGTAAGGTCAAGGAAGGTCAGGTAAGGTCAAGGAAGTTCAAGGAAGGTCAGGTAAGGTCAAGGAAGGCCAGGTAATGTCAAGGAAGGTCAGTGACGGGAAGGTCAGGGAAGGTCTGGGAAGGTCGGGGAAAGTCGGGGAATGTCAGGGAAGGGAACGGAAGGTCAGGGAAGGTCAAGGAAGGTGAAGGAAGGTCAGGTAAGGTCAACGAAGGTCAGGGAAGGTCAAGGAAGGTCAGTGACGGCAAGGTCGGGAGGGAAGGGAAGGGAAGGGAAGGGAAGGGAAGGGAA